>NW_011157670.1:0-349 GCF_000146605.3 Meleagris gallopavo | reverse complement strand
CTCCCCCCTGGGGACACCCCCGGGCGCAGAGCGCGCTCGGCCAGCAGCAGAGCCCCGGCCCTGCAGAGCACCGCTTCCTCACGCCCTCGCCCGGCTCCTGCGCTGCTGCCCGTCCCCCCCATCCCAGCACCCCCACGGAAGGCGGCCCCAGAACGTCAAGGTTTTGGTAAGCATAGTGTATAATCCCAACTTCTGAATGTGGGGCACAGCACATTCTGGCTCAAATCATGTCTGAGTACCACATTCGTTGTGCGTGAAGGTCACGACATGAGTCAAAATGCCACGTCAGGATGCACTGAACGAGGTGACCCGGGAGTTGATGCCTGTCTACATTTCACCTATTCAAAGC
>NW_011157669.1:0-784 GCF_000146605.3 Meleagris gallopavo | reverse complement strand
GGAGAGTGGCTCGGTGACTGCAGCGGTGAATTCCCTCGGAACTCTGGGACTCATCTCGTCAGGACCCAAAGACTCGTGGATGTTTGGGTCCTCAGGTGGTCCAGAACCTGATCTCCCATGGCAGTGTGGGATGGGAAGGGGGTCTGTGGGACTGAGGAAGCAATGGCAGTCCCCACCTCACGAAAGCAAAGCAAAGATGAGGGCTGTGCATCATGAGCAGTTATCAGACAAGATGGAAGCAAAAATGGTGTTGGGTAGCTGAGCCTTCTCTGGTGGTAAGCAACATCGTGCACAGAGTGCAGCCATGTGCTCCGAGCAAGGAGCACAGGTTTGTGCAAGAGGCCCAGATGCAGGGCAGTGCCTTCATGACTGTATTGTGTCCAACAGGTGGCAGCAGAGCTGCGGTGCTCCCAAGTGCCGTAACAACTGCACGGAGAGATGTGTTGGTCTCGGTGGAAACAGCAAGGAAGTGGAATGTGCATTTCCCGGCATGCCCCGGAACCTCACTTTGCTGACTGGTCATTGTCTGCCCAGCAGGTAAGGGCGATGCACACCCGCCAGCGTTTACCCATTCCAGAGCCCGGCACAATAGGGTTCCCCCAGTAGCTCTGAATTGCGCTTCATGGTGACCCAGAAGGCTGCCTATCCTCTTTGTTCTGTGTCTTGCTTGTCTCTGGTCTTGCACTGTTTTCACTATTACATTCTCTTGTCCTCCGATTTTTGTGTTCCTTGCCCCATTCTCTTGCCTAATGACCCCTTGGCTTTGTGTTTGCCACATTCATGT
>NW_011157668.1:0-595 GCF_000146605.3 Meleagris gallopavo | reverse complement strand
TTTTATTTATTTTCATTTATTTCTTTATCATTTTCGTTTATGCGTCCACGTGTTTGTCTGTTTGTTTATAATTTCGTTATTTGTTCATTTCAATTTTTTATTTTTTTATTTATTTACGTGCCCGCGTATTTGTCTCTTTTGTTTTTTAAATGTTGTTTTTATTGTTACTTATTGTTGTTATTTATTTATTTATTTGCTTTGCTTATTTTATCGGCTCGCTCGCTCGCTCGCTCGCTCATTTATTTATTTATTCATTCATTCATTCATTCATTCATTCATTCATTCATTTCATTTCATTCATTCATTCATTCATTCATTTCCTCGTGTTTTATTTCTTATCGATTTTTTCCCCTTTTTAATTTTCGTTTTATCGATCTTTAGGTGTTCCGTCCCCGTCCCCGCCCCGCCCCGCCCCGTCCCGTCCCGTCCCCGGTTTCGCGATTTGTTGATTGATTGATTGATTGATTGGATTTTTTTGTTGTTGTTGTTGTTTATGTGTGTACTTGTTCGTCTATTTATTTTTGATTTTCTATTTTTATCTTCTAATTTTCGTATGTTTCTTTGTTTGTTTGTTTGTTTGCTTATGGTGTGCCTA
>NW_011157667.1:0-623 GCF_000146605.3 Meleagris gallopavo | reverse complement strand
AGAGCGAGGATCAGAAAGCAGCAGCACAGCCATCACAGTGCTGGGGGAGGTGCTGAATTTTTCTCGGACTTGCTTATCCGAGCCACTGGAAGAAGAGGAGCTCAAAATAACCATGCGGTCAGAGATGTGTTTATGGCAAAGGACGCAGTCATAATGAAGAGCAGCTCAGTGTATCAAAACAGGCAAACAAAATCCCTACAAAAATGGGGGCAGGGAACTGAGAGAGCTTCGGTGCCACACTTTCATCAAGCTTCTCCTGCGTGCAAAACACCATAATGACAGTGATGGTTTTCTTCTTGTCAAGGTTGGGTTTGCGCATTCTCAGCAACTGGATGCCATATTCTAACCTAAGCCCAGAAGTCTGCTGTCCCCTCAATAGTAAAAGCGTAGTTCAAGAGTCTTGGAGAAGGCCTGCATTTGGACAAGGTGTCAGATCAAGATAAAGCTAATGCAGGAAGACACTCACCTGCTCCATCCGCCATGTCGGATCCGGATTTGGAGCAGAAGAGGATGTCTGTGTGGTTGATGATAAATTCCACCACAGCCGACTCTGTCTGCAGTTCCATGCAGGCAGCTCTTCCGCTGGGGCAGGCAGACTCGTTCTGCTGTGATCTGTAGAAAAG
>NW_011157666.1:0-640 GCF_000146605.3 Meleagris gallopavo | reverse complement strand
TGGGTGGTGATGGAGGGGAACGGGGACT
Source organism: Meleagris gallopavo (assembly GCF_000146605.3). Taxonomy (NCBI): domain Eukaryota; kingdom Metazoa; phylum Chordata; class Aves; order Galliformes; family Phasianidae; genus Meleagris; species Meleagris gallopavo. The sequence goes on along the minus strand of NW_011157666.1, from coordinate 612 downwards.
GAAGGAGGAGGGCTGAAGCAGATCCAAGTGAGGGGCAAATTGGCTGCGATAAGGAGGGGGTAACAGGAGAGTGACCTGGAGACATCGTGTGCGTGGAGGTGGAACAGAGGGTGAAGGGTTTGGGCAGGAACTGGAGGGAGGAATTGGGAGAGAGCAGAGGGAGGGTATGGGCTGCTTGGCAGCATGGGGAGCTCCGTCCTTCAGGATTTTGGAGGAGGCAGCACAGAGGAGATGGAGAGATCCATGGGTGCAGGATGTGGGGTGCAGGGCATGGAGCTGGGGACCCCTCCCAGCACTTAGGGGCGGCCTCTGCCAGGCAGGGACAGACGTCAGGGTTCCTGCTGAGCTTGGGGACAAGGACACAGACACACAGAGCGTGGCTTTTGCTGAGGTCTTTATTGATCACTGGAGGATGTCAGTGACCATCAGGGGTCTTTACATTTCTTCTTCAGAGGACTCCTTTGGTCAGCAGAGGATGTCAGAAGGTGTCTCTGACCATGGAGAAGCCTCGTCCCCTGCAGGGTTTGTGCCCCCAGGACTTTGGGCAGGAGTAGGGCTGTCAGCAGCCCAGGCGGGATGTGGGTCCCCCTGGGGACAGCAGCCACAGCCTTT
>NW_011157665.1:0-437 GCF_000146605.3 Meleagris gallopavo | reverse complement strand
AAAAAGTGCAAGACAAAACTTCAGAAGAATCTTTCTTCTCAAGAATTCTTTCTTTCAAATTAAAATCTAGCTCACTTTGCACTGCACTGTTGCAGCATAATATGCTGGCTGCATATGACTACAGAACTAGGCTTTATTTCCTCCTAAAGACTAAATGTTAGAAGAGGGGCAACTTCTTTCATTATTTCAGATGGTGGACACTTTTGTCAATACATAAATCCTAAGAATTATGTAGGACCTAAATCTGTTGTGTAAAATAACTGGGTGAAAAAATCATTATAGTGTTTTACTCATTTTGAAATATCTAATAAATAATGTTAAAGAGCTTACCTGCACATTAAAGATGGTTTAAATAAATAATTTTTAAATACTATTTTTTAACTCTTACATTAAAACAGAGAACTATACATTATAGATGCCTTAGCATTTCATATATT
>NW_011157664.1:0-501 GCF_000146605.3 Meleagris gallopavo | reverse complement strand
ATGCACGGAGCAGTGAGGCACAAGTTGCACTCTATGAAGTCTGCGCTCTGCTCCTTTTTTAGGTCTGACATGAAGATGGGGGCCCGGCAGCAATTTTGCAGGTGAGGAATGCCTTTTCATCATCCCACTGAAACATGGGATGGAATCTCAACAAGAACCCATTTTCCCTGGATACAGCCATTCACAAGGGCACCGCTGGAGCTGGAAACTCCTCCCCAGCCCAGCTTTTCTGCTGAGACACCTCCCAGCAACCACCCAGCACCAAACCCAGCTCACCTGGTCACTGCTCAGCCTAAGCTGTGCCCAGCTCACACACACGCCGCAGCGGTGCTTCCAGTGGGCTCTCACAAGGTAATCTCTCACAAGAAAAGCACAGAGCTCAGTCTCCGTGTGCAGCACGCTCACCAGAGCACCAGCTCTGCTCACCAGCTGTGGGACAAACGCCTCCAGCCCAGCAACGATTGTGACCTCAGTGAGTGCCCGCATCACTTCTGTGCTTCC
>NW_011157663.1:0-477 GCF_000146605.3 Meleagris gallopavo | reverse complement strand
GCGTTCCCAGTCCCTACAACATCGAAGCAGCTGCAAGAGTTTCTAGGTGTATTGGGTTATTGGCGTTCTTTTATAGCTCACCTAGCGCAGCTGCTAAGGCCACTGTACAGACTCACAAGAAAGGGGCAGCTTTGGGATTGGGGGAAAACAGAACAGGACACTTTCCAACAAGTAAAACTGGCAGTTCAACAAGCCCAGGCATTGGGTGTATTTGATCCTACCCTCCCAGCCGAGTTGGATGTTTGCGTCACTCAAGATGGCTTTGGGTTGGGGCCTGTGGCAACGCCAGAGTTCTGTTTGGACCCCCATTGGTTTCTGGGCTCAGATCTGGCATGGAGCAGAAGAAAGATACAGTAGGATTGAAAGACAGTTATTGGCTGTCTATTCGGCATTGCAGGCAATAGAGCCAATACCTCCAAACGGCTGAAGTTATAGTCAAGAGCACTCTGCCGATTCAGGGGTGGGTAAAAAGATCTG
>NW_011157662.1:0-593 GCF_000146605.3 Meleagris gallopavo | reverse complement strand
ATTCCTGGACGGTTGAGATTCCCCCATCCGCGCTCGCTGCGTAATCAGCGCAATCCACTTACTCCAAGTGGCATCAGTAGCATGATGGGCGGAGGGACCCTTTCCCTTGAACATCCAGTTCAGCACTGGCAGTCGAGGTGCCAGAAGGAGCTGTGTTTCTGTACCGATTACTTCGGAAGCAGCCCGAACCCCCTCATACGCGGCTAAGATCTCCTTCTCAGTTGGAGTGTAGCACTCTTCAGACCCTCTGTATGCCCGACTCCAGAATCCCAGGGGTCGGCCTCGAGTCTCTCCTGAGGCTCTTTGCCACAAACTCCAAGTGGGACCTTTCTCTCCAGCAGCAGTGTAGAGGATGTTCTTCGCATCCTGTTGCATCCGTACTGGCCCCAGGGCCACGGCACGGGCTATCTCTTGTTTAATCTGCTCAAAAGCCTGCTGCTGCTCAGGACCCCACATAAAATCATTCTTCTTCCGTGTCACCTGATAAAGGGGGCTTACAATGAGGCTGTAGTTTGGAACATGCATTCTCCAAAAACGCACTACACCCAGGAACGATTGTGTCTCTTTCTTATTAGTGGGTGGAGACATGGCGC
>NW_011157661.1:0-567 GCF_000146605.3 Meleagris gallopavo | reverse complement strand
AGCGTTTACCCATTCCAGAGCCCGGCACAATAGGATTCCCCCAGAGCTCTGAATTGCGCTTCATGGTGCCCAGAAGGCTGCCTATCCTCTTAGTTCTGTGTCTTGCTTGTCTCTGGTCTTGCACTGTTTTCACTATTACATTCTCTTGTCCTCCTATTTGTGTGTTCCTTGCCCCATTCTCTTGGCCTAATGACCCCTTGGCTTTGTGTTGCCACATTCATGTCGGCATTCAGTTTTGGCGTTCCCTGCCGTATTGTCTGGGCCGTCATCCTTGGCATTTCCTTCCATGTTCTCTTGGCCCTTGCCTTTGCCTGGGCATTCCCTTGCCCTCCTGTTTTTGTGGCAACACCTGGGGCGGGGTGCAGCCCTGCGAGCACAGCTGGGGGCAGTTTGGCTGTGGAGTGGGGCAGAGCCAGGCTCCAGCCCTCCTGATCCCATTTAAGGGCTGGGAAGAGTTAGGGGCAGCATCTGAACCTGGGGATGCTTCCTTTGGAGTATGCCTTGTTCTTTGGTGATGGAGTGAGTAATTTTTTTTCTTTTTTATTTTTTTCTCCTCCATTGTGGAGC
>NW_011157660.1:0-681 GCF_000146605.3 Meleagris gallopavo | reverse complement strand
TTTTGGGGGGAAAAGGTCATCTACCTGTGAGCAAGCTGATGTTTCTGGGAGAAAATGCCCCCATTTGCGGGACAGAAATGGTATTTCTGGTTGAAAGTGCCACATATTGGTGAGGAAAGTGGTGTTTCTGAGGGAAAATGCCATCTCTTTGGGATACAAACGGTATTTCTGAAATCAAATACCCCAAAGTCTGGGAGTAAGTGTCATAATGAGGAGTGCCGTGTAGTCTATTTGGGAGGAACTGGGAGGTATTCCAATAGGATATGACAGTAAAGAATAGATTACTTCCAGTCTTGCAGTGTAGGCCTTCTGAGGACGTAACACGCCCCAGCCCCAACACCTACTGTTGCTCAGCTAGATTCCCCAGCAGTGTTTGACTGAAATGCGCTGCGAGTAGATGAATCAGGAAGATTAAAAAGAAATGATTTTTTCTTCCAAGAATAAGACCATATGAAAATTGCCCTCAGGAAAACTAGGAAGATTTCTTGCTGTTACTTTCCTGCGTATTACCTTCCAAAGGTGACTGACTTCTGTCATTTAGGAAGGCCTGTTGCTGTATGCTAACAGCAGCAGGAACACATAGCTTGCCTTAGTCAGACAGTCCAGCGAATGCACATCTGCAGGCAGAAATGTCTTTTACTCTGAATACTTTTGGGTTTCCATTCTAAATGTATGATGCCA
>NW_011157659.1:0-614 GCF_000146605.3 Meleagris gallopavo | reverse complement strand
TGCCCGTGGAGTGCTGCAGCCCACAACACAGCTGTCTGCCTTGGCCAAGGAGGCTTTCCAAGGTGGACTTGTCTCACAAAAACCTCACAAAAACCAGAGGGCTGACTCATCCAAATGCTTGCTGCTTGCTTGGAAGCCCAAATCCTTCCAGCCTCCAATGTGGGGACAACATCTCCTGGGTGTGATCATGAGGTGCCTGAACGAGAGGATGACCGAGGCTGGTTACACAGGAGTCATCTTAATTTCCCTGTTCTGTTACTTGAAATAACACCATTGGGTGGCCCTCCTGTTGTTTTCTTAAAATTTGGCACCAGCCCTGGTGACTTTGGGCCAGAGGCCAAAAGGCTGCAACCGGTGCAGGAGCTTAAAGCCACAGCCCCAGTTAGAGGGCCCGGCCCCGGGCAAGAGACCTGAAGCCACAGCCTGAGTGGCCAGCACCGACCCCGGGGATTAAAGCCCAGCCCCAGCCCCAGCCTGAGAGGCTGGCACGAGTCCTGGGCCGAAACCTGAAGCCACAGCACAAGCAGCCAGCACCAGCTTCAGGCCTAAAGCCACAGCCTGAGAGGCCGGTGCCGGCCCTGAAGTCTGAAGCTCCGGCCAGAGAGCCCAGCACC
>NW_011157658.1:0-612 GCF_000146605.3 Meleagris gallopavo | reverse complement strand
ATGAAGGCACTGCCCTGCATCCGTACCTCTTGCACAAACCTGTGCTCCTTGCTCGGAGCACATGGCTGCACTCTGTGCACGATGTTGCTTACCACCAGAGAAGGCTCAGGTACCCAACACCATTTTTGCTTCCATCTCGTCTGATAACTGCTCATTATGCACAGCCCTCATCTTGGCTTTGGTTTGGTGAGGTGGGGACTGCCATTGCTTCCTCAGTCCCACAGACCCCTTCCCATCCCACACTGCCATGGCAGATCAGGTTCTGGACCACCTGAGGACCCAAACATCCAGGAGTCTTTGGGTCCTGACAAGATGAGTCCCAGAGTTCCGAGGGAATTCACCGCTGCACTCACCGAGCCACTCTCCATGGTATTTCACAAGTCGAGGCAGTCAGGTCAAGTCCCTGCTGAGGAGAAAAAAGGTGACGGCACACCTCTTAGGAAGGATAGAAAGTGTGACGCGGGCAACTACCAGCATGTCAGTCTCACCTCTGTGCTGGTCACGGATCATGGAGCAGATCATCCTGCAAGTGACTCTCAAGCACACATTCCAGTGCGTCACCACCCTGTGCGTGAAAAGCTGCCTCCTAATAACCAACCTAAACCTCCCCTG
>NW_011157657.1:0-797 GCF_000146605.3 Meleagris gallopavo | reverse complement strand
TCTGACATCTCCAAGAATAGAGAATTCTACCATTTCATGGTTGCTCTGCCCAAAACAGTCCCCAACCTTCATATCTCCCACCAGTCCTTCACTGTTAGTGAAGAGCAGGTCTAGCAGGGCACCACCCCTCGAAGGCTCTCCTACCAGCTGCGTAAGGAAGCTATCTTCCACACACTCTAGAAACGTCTTTGACTACTTCCCCTGTGCTGTATTATATGTCACACATATATCAGGGAAATTGAAGTCTCCCACGAGAATGAGTGCTGGTGATCGCACGACTTCTGCAAGCTGCTCATAGAATGCAAAAACTACATTCGAGAATTAGGCATGAAGGAGGCAATCTATGAGGATGATTTTGAGAGCCCGGACTTGAATAAATTTCAGCAGGAATGAGAGACCTCATCCTGCAGCAAGCTCCACCACATCAGTATGGTACTTTGGTATCCAGACTGAATCCCCCTAGTGGCCTCAGAGGCCATAATACAACAGGCTGCCCAATTGGTGGCAGATCTGGCGGAGACAGAGCACCTACGGGCCAGGCGCAATCTCCAAATGGTGGTAGAAAGTCGGAGATCCATCCACCACCACGACCTAGGAGACCTGCCCCTAAGGTAATTCAATCTGGACCCATCAGGGTCTCAAGAAAACAAATGTTCAATGACCAGATTAGAGTAGGAGTTCAATTTCAAAAGATTGATGGACAGCCTAATCAGGTCTTATTACAACTATGGAAACAGTTACCAAACAGTCAGAGATTCCAACGGTCCCCTAAAAAGGGAAGGAGTTAGACTCATAGA
>NW_011157656.1:0-636 GCF_000146605.3 Meleagris gallopavo | reverse complement strand
ATTGTGTCCAACAGGTGGCAGCAGAGCTGCGGTGCTCCCAAGTGCCGTAACAACTGCACGGAGTAGATGTGTTGGTCTCTGTGGAACAGCAAGGAAGTGGAATGTGCATTCCGGCATGCCCGGAACCTCTACTTGCTGACTGCTCATTGTCTGCCCAGCAGGTAAGGCGATGCACACCCGCAGCGTTTACCATTCCAGAGCCCGGTACAATAGGGTTCCCCCAGAGCTCTGAATTGCGCTTCATGGTGCCCAGAAGGCTGCCTATCCTCTTGGTTCTGTGTCTTGCTTGTCTCTGGTCTTGCACTGTTTTCACTTATTACATTCTCTTGTCCTCCTATTTTTGTGTTCCTTGCCCCATTCTCTTGGCCTAATGACCCTTGGCTTTGTGTTGCCACATTCATGTCGGCATTCAGTTTTTGGCGTTCCCTGCCGTATTGTCTGGGCCGTCATCCTTGGCATTTCCTTCCATGTTCTCTTGGCCCTTGCCTTTGCCTGGGCATTCCCTTGCCCTCCTGTTTTTTGTGGCAACACCTGGGGCGGGGTGCAGCCCTGCGAGCACAGCTGGGGGCAGTTTGGCTGTGGAGTGGGGCAGAGCCAGGCTCCACCCCTCCCTGATCCCATGTAAGGGCTGGGAAG
>NW_011157655.1:0-647 GCF_000146605.3 Meleagris gallopavo | reverse complement strand
TGGGGTGCATGATGTTCATTACCTGCTGGACACATCTCACACCACTGACTGGAGGAGCCCAGGCAATCCTTCAACTCCATCAGGCTGCAAAATGAAATCAGAAGAGACGCAGAACATAATTTAAACACAACAAGGATGCACACAATGCCCTTAAAAACACCCACCGCATGGATGCAATTAGCACATGAATTACAGCCATCCAGCTTGAGATCCTCCAGAAAAGCAGAGCTCACAGCTCTGAAAGAAAGCAGGAATCACTCACCCCATCTAAGGGCTCACCCACACCCCAAAGGAAGCAGTCTCCAGATTCACATGCTGCTCTTACACCTAGCAGCCCTTCAGTGCACTTGCGATCCCCCAAAAAGACAAGATCACAGCCCTGAAAGAAAAAAGAAACCACTTACCCCATTCCAAGGACCAATACTCCCCCACACTCTCAAGTGAAGGAAGCAGCTTCCAGGTCCAAATACCTACCAGCCCTTAAGTACGCTCAGGGTTCCCTGCTAAAAAACTGAGAGAGCAGCTCCACAATGGAGGAAGAAAAAAATAAAAAAAATAAAAAAAAATCACTCACTCCATCACCAAAGAACAAGGCATACTCCAAAGGAAGCACTCCCCAGGTTCAGATGCTGCCCCTACTCTTCCCA
>NW_011157654.1:0-664 GCF_000146605.3 Meleagris gallopavo | reverse complement strand
GGAAGAAGGCATCTGTTATTTAAGAGAACATGCTGTGGTGGAAACTGCTACATAGCCCCCGATTCATCCTGACGAGCCAGACCAAAGAGCATGATCCCGAGAGAGTCAGGTGTACACCAAACATGTGGCGTACATTCACAAAGACCGCACCAGAAGGTACGCCAGCACATTTGCAGCAATGTATGGCAGAGGGGAAAGAAGACCCCTTATAAGTGAATTGGTTAATAAACTTCAAGACTTTGAGTTACATTTAAGCCCTCTGCGAGCTTGTGTTTTCAGCCATTACAAAAGTAGCTGAAAAGCTGGACAGAATGGAGAACAAACAAGAAGATATAATAGACAAACTATCAACCGTGCCTGAAGCTGATAAATCCGTGGTGGTAACGGATACATCAAATGGGGACCAGAATTCCCAAAACAGCCTATTGGAGGGGCTGATCAACTTGATTTCCTCCCAGCCGGTGGCATCTAATGTCTCAGCTATCAAAAGAAGACGTTCTCCTGCTCGAGCAAGTGACAACAGTAAGACCACATCACGTTTTGCCTTGTGGCATTACTTACGTGACCATGGAGAAGATATGAAGGAGTGGCATAAACAACCTACTCCTGTACTTCAAGCACGGGTAAGAGAGTTACAAGACAAATCAACCACCAAGGTGAACTT
>NW_011157653.1:0-576 GCF_000146605.3 Meleagris gallopavo | reverse complement strand
CCCCCAACCTCGCAGGTAGTGCAGGAGGCTGAATTCGCACTTGTCGGCATCGGAATCGCACTTCTTCGCTCTCATGCCCTGAAAGAGGCATTCGCGCTGAACCGCTCCGGAGACTTTACCGTAGCTGGCCGAGAAATCGCGTTTCTCCCCAAACTCCGCTTTTCAGCCGTCAGCAGCGGTCTGGTGTTTCTCGCTTGCCGAGAACGGGCCACTTCAGCCGGCTTGCTTTTCTCCGACGAGTGAGCGGGCTCCTGTGCGCGCATCGGAAAGGAGCGGTTTGCACTTCGCCTTGGCTACATGCAGAATGCACTACGCCTACCTCTGAATACTATGTCTCTGCCTTTATTTCGAGCCACAATTCATGCTAGTGAGGTTTTCCACTGCGACACATCTGCATTCAGACAGGAAAAGAGTGGAAGGGAAAACAAGCTCTAATAAGGCATTTGCAAGTTCGAGGAGCGACAGCTGTAGTGCTCTCAGGGAGAGCGTTTCGGAAAGTGGGGAGAGATCCTTTCAGGACTGCGGAGAAAAAACCCCCCACTCGCAGGTAGTGCAGGAGGCTGAATTCGCACTTGT
>NW_011157652.1:0-645 GCF_000146605.3 Meleagris gallopavo | reverse complement strand
AGGGTGAAGGACAAATGCTCTGCTGCTGATCCTCCGCTCTCACTGTCAGGGCCGGCCTCTGACAGAAAGCAGCACTCACGACTGTTCCCACGGACCTCTTTCATGGCTTGGAGTTCACGCTCCAGGTCTTCCAGACGAGGTTGAAGACCTTTGGCCTCTGGGATGGCAGAACGGAGCGGACTGGAACTATTGCTGAGATTCCTGTTTGCTCGGGCAAGAATCTCTCTCGTTGCCTCTCCCAGCTCCACTCTCCCTTCATCTCCAGCTGGAACTCCCTCCCAGTTGGTGTCAGGATGAGCTCGCTCTGCCGCTCTCTCTCCTCTCTTGCACACACTGTGAAAAGGAGTTTCAGAAAGCACTACTCACTGACAGGAAATAAGGGCAAGCAAACTTAGAAGACCTTGCCACACAAATCCTGACAGTGTACTGCCAGCAGCTGATTTGGCTGCCCAGGACCCCGGCACCACAAATGCTTCATTGCTAAACGCAGCAATGAAGCGTTTGGGGGAAAAAGACAACTCACAGACATTCCTTCCACGTCCATGACGCAGCAACGCAGGCCAGCACCAGCGCAGACAGCAGCACAGCTGAGAACAGTACCATCACTGCCACGTGGCGCTTCCGCACACATCTGCCAACAGCAGC
>NW_011157651.1:0-400 GCF_000146605.3 Meleagris gallopavo | reverse complement strand
CCTGAGGCAATAGGAACATCTGGAGTTCCTTTCCTCCAGAAAAGATAAGTCAGTCCCAAAATGGAGCCTGTCTTGCTACAAAAAAATCCGTGAAATCTCCCGTGTTCTTCGCCCAAATCTTTTCCACTGCTTGGCTGACTCCTGACCCCACTGCAGGTGATGGCACCACACCACCTGACTGCAGTGGCTTTGTCTACGCGGCCATGCTGGCAGAATGAGACTCAAATGGCCATGGAAACAAATTCCAGACAAGAACCCGGTGAGCAGGGCTTTGCAGGGGAGGGCAGCATGGGGAAGAAAAGCAGGAGGCTGCTTCTCAGGTGTTTCCCATCTGCCTTGCAGATGGACAGCCCAACACAAATGGTAACAGATGATCCCGAGGCCCTGAGGGCAATAGGAA
>NW_011157650.1:0-631 GCF_000146605.3 Meleagris gallopavo | reverse complement strand
GCTGCATCATAATATCAGGCACCAAAGGGGGTGTCCTGATCTGCCATAGGGACACGATGGGAGTCCCTTTAGCAGTGAAGATCGGAGTGTTGGCCACAACATCAGTAGGTCATGTACCTATTACTGGAGGGACTCCTGAGCCTCCCATCTCCAACCATCTCCCCCAAGGTGCAAGTAGGCCACACCACCTGGATCCTACCTGCACCTTCCAAGGCCATTTCATTCTATGGGTGCCAGGATCTAAGTTCTCAGGGGCAGGGAGCAGAAGATTATTCTCGTTAGCTATCTGGGGTCTTACCTGATGATCAGTGCCCATCATTTGGATCTAAGTGGGGTGGCCCACGTTGTCTGCAACATTCTCAGGGCACTGGGTCTGCCGTCTCGGGGTCTTTCATTCAGGTCCCGCAAGGTTTCATACAGTCTTTTGTCCACCCCTGCAGGGACTGGGAGTCTGTCTTCAGGGCAGCCTTAAGAATACCGTTATGACGTTCGATGAGACCTGCTCCCATTGGATTATATGGCAGGTGGAATCGCCATTCGATGTGATTTTCTTCTGCCCAGCGCTGTATCATGGCACCAGTAAAATGAGTTCCTTGGTCGCTCTTGATGAGTTGAGGTGTCCCGGAGGCAG
>NW_011157649.1:0-547 GCF_000146605.3 Meleagris gallopavo | reverse complement strand
CTGTATTGGTGCGTGCAATTATTCCTCCCTAGGTGTAAGACCCTACACTTGCTTTTGTTGAACCTCATCCGGTTTCTTACTGCCCAGCTCTCCAGCCTGTCCAGGTCTCGCTGAATGGCAGCACAGCCTTCAGGCGTGTCAGCCAATCCTCCCAACTTCGTATTATCAGCAAACTTGCTGAGGGTGGCCACTATCCCCTCATCAAGGTCATTGATGAAGATGTTGAACAAGACCGGACCCAGCACAGACCCCTGGGGGACACCACAATGATTAAAAACTTTTACTCAATATATATGCAAGAGGATAATATTAGATCACTTCATTTGTATCTGTTTCTGTCCAAAATCACAGGCACTAGACCAACCAGCTCATACCAAAATCCCTACGGAATCCCAATTCAGAAGGGGGAAAAAAAAAAAAAAGACCAATCTTGGGCATTAAAATAAAAGATCCTAAAAGTAGAATACAGTGCAAGAAGAATGAAAGAAGAAAATCAAAATCTTACCTCCAGATCTATTAAACGGCACAGGAAAATATACAAATAACT
>NW_011157648.1:0-609 GCF_000146605.3 Meleagris gallopavo | reverse complement strand
ACTAGGACAGTGCAGATGTGGCTGGAGGCAATCTGTGTTTATTTTCTCTTGAGAAAATGCCTGCTCCAGCTGAGGACTTCCCTGCTGCAGCACAGAGCACAGCCCTGAGGGCTGCGTGTTCCATATGGGCTGCAGGCTGTGCAGCCCCACTGCAGCCCCGGTGCCCAGGGCTGCCCTGCGGATCAGGTCCCTGCTGTGCCCCAGGGTCTCTGCTGCCTGCCAGGCTCAGCACTCAGCCTGCCCAGGGAGCTGCCCAGGGCTCTGCGGGAGACGTGTCGGGGAAGGAGCCCCAGCAGGGCAGGGCAGGGCATGGGGCTTCTACTGCCTCAGCTGCTGCATCCTAGAGCACTTCATGGCACCTTTCCATGTCTCCATCTTTCACAAAAGGACCTTGCAGAGTCCGTGCTTTCGGTTTCTTCCTAAAGGAGTGTGAAAATTCTTTGAACTGAGCACTGAGACACCAGAATCATTACAAGGAGATGTCACAGAATTGCAGAGGTTGGAAAAGACCTTCAAGATCATCGAGTCCAACTGCAACCTGACCGTGTCACTCTAACAGCCCACCACTAAATCACATCCCTGAGCAAACTAGAAACTCTACCCAGGATA
>NW_011157647.1:0-571 GCF_000146605.3 Meleagris gallopavo | reverse complement strand
AGGTTGCCAGAGACATGGTGGATGTGCTGGCCCTTTCAAGGTGAGCCTGGCTCAGACTCTGAGCAACTTGATCTAGCTGTGGATGGTCAGCATGGGGGAGTCGGATCACATCGCAAACCTACCTGCATACAAGCAGCGCACCAACATGGGGTGCATGATGTTCATTACCTGCTGGACAGATCTCACACCAGTGATTGGAGGAGCCCAGGCAATCCTTCAACTCCATCAAGCTGCAAAATGAAATCAGACGAGACGCAGAACATCATTTACAACACAACAAGGATGCACACAATGCCCTTAAAAAACACCCACCGCATGGATGCAATTAGCACATAGCCCTATTAATTACAGCCATCCAGCTTGAGATCCTCCAGAAAAGCAGAGCTCACAGCTCTGAAAGAAAGCAGGAATCACTCACCCCATTCTAAGGGCTCACCCCACACCCCAAAGGAAGCAGTCTCCAGATTCAGATGCTGCTCTTACACCTAGCAGCCCTTCAGCGCACTTGGGATCCCCCAAAAACAGAAGATCACAGCCCTGAAATAAAAAAGAAACCACTTACCCCATTCCA
>NW_011157646.1:0-710 GCF_000146605.3 Meleagris gallopavo | reverse complement strand
CAGAAAGACCATTTCTAGCCCCCAAAAGATGGCATTTACTCCCAGAAACACCAGCTTTCTCACACATTCCTCACCTTTTTCCCCCCCACATAAGACCTTTTCTACCCAGAAATGACAGTTCTCTTAGGAATACCTCCCAATTCCCCCTAATCTGCTACACCACACTCCGCACTATGACACTTTCTCCCCAAACTAGGACGCTTTCTCCCAGAAAGGCCGCTTTTTCCCCCCAAAGTACACCGTTGGCTTACCAAAAAGAACACATTCTCCCCCAAGAAATTACCCACCCTTCTCCAATACAATTGACATTACCTCCCAGTAATGCTACCTTGGGCCCAACATTGGACAGCTTCTCCCACAACTACTACTTTTCCATCCAAAGAGGACATCTTCTCCCCAAAGAATGCTATTTTCTCCCGGAAACAAAGCAGCTTTCTCACAAATGGGTGGCATTTTCCAACCAACTATGCTACTCTCTCCCAGAAAGAGCACTTTTTCTGACAAGTACCTTCCCTTTTTCTCTCAAAAATACTGCTAGGCACTCCTCAAGAGGACATTTTCTCCCATCTACACCCCGTTTTCTCCCCAAAGGACCCCTTTTCACACCAAAAATACCACACTTGCCCTCCAAGAGAAGTCAGTCTTTCCCACTATTGCCCACTTTTCTCCCACGCACTTGTCATTTTCTCCCAGAAATACCACATTTCACT
>NW_011157645.1:0-532 GCF_000146605.3 Meleagris gallopavo | reverse complement strand
CCCCAAAAAATTATAACATTTTCTCTCAGAAATACCAGTTATCTCGCAAAATACGCCATTTTCTCCCAGAAATTCCACGCTTCTCCCCAAAAGTACGCCATTTTCTGCCAGGAACTGCACTTTTCTCCCACAAATCCCATATTTCAACCAGAAACATGGCGTTTTCTCCACAAAATTGCAGTTTTCTCTCAGAAATATATTTTCTCCCAGAATACCAGCTTTTCTCCCCAAAATATGACATTTTCTCCCAGAAGTTGCCGTATTCTACCCAGAAATATGATATTTTCTACCAGAAATCCCGCTTTCTCCCAGAAATACGAGAGTTTCTACGACAAATCTCAGCGTTCTCCTGAAATACGGCATTTCTGCAAAAATGGCACTTTTCTCCCAGAAAAATGTCGCTATCTCCCAGAAATACCCATTTTCTCCACAAAATAAAACATTTCCTCCCAGAAATACCAGTTTTCTCCCCAAATTATGACATTATCTCCAAGAAATAACACATTTCTCCCCAAAAGGTCAGATTTTCTCT
>NW_011157644.1:0-513 GCF_000146605.3 Meleagris gallopavo | reverse complement strand
TGTTTTTCTACTATTACATTCTCTTGTCCTCCTATTTTTTGTGTTCCTTGCCCCCATTCTCTTGGCCTAATGACCCCTTGGCTTTGTGTTGCCACAATTCAATGTCGGCATTCAGTTTTGGCGTTCCCTGCCGTATTGTCTGGGCCGTCATCCTTGGCATTTCCTTCCATGTTCTCTTGGCCCTTGCCTTTGCCTGGGCATTCCCTTGCCCTCCTGTTTTTGTGGAACCCGCACCTGGGGCGGGGTGCAGCCCCTGCGAGCACAGCTGGGGGCAGTTTGGCTGTGGAGTGGGGCAGAGCCAGGCTCCACCCCTCCCTGATCCCATTTAAGGGCTGGGAAGAGTAGGGGCAGCATCTGAACCTGGGGAGTGCTTCCTTTGGAGTATGCCTTGTTCTTTGGTGATGGAGTGAGTGATTTTTTTTCTTTTTTTTTCTCCTCCATTTGTTGGAGCTGCTCTCTCTGTTTTTAGCAGGGAACCCTGAGCGTACTTAAGGGCTGGTAGGTATTTGGACC
>NW_011157643.1:0-807 GCF_000146605.3 Meleagris gallopavo | reverse complement strand
ATGTTGTGAAGAGGAAACTGGATGTCTGGTCGAGCAGCTCAGCCGTCGTGCCTCTCAGGTGGGTTGCAGTCGGAACTGCACCGGTGCTAGCATGAGTGGTGCCTCTGCTCAGAGCGGACGTCGGAGCTGGGGAAGACGACGGGCTCTCTGTCAACCGCGATGTGGACGTGATCTGAGCCGTGGCCTGCCCCTGTGACTGCGCTGTTGTGGGCTGCACAGTGCCAGCACCCGGAATCCCAGCAGAGGACGCTGGACCAGAGGATGTTTCTGGCGTTGAAGGCTGCGATGTCTTGGTCAGCCCAGCTTCCGTGTTTTCACTGCTGCTGCTCGGCGTGCTGCTGGATGGCAGAGGTGGGGAGCCAGCAGGCGAAGAAGAGGCACTGGCAGCTGCCGAGCTGGGGCACTGGAGATCCAGAGCCAACACTGCCACTCGCTGTGGCAATGCTAGTGGAACCGGTGTCAGGCTGCAGTGTTGTGGAAGCGGCACTGGTGGCCTGGCTAGCGCCAGACAGCCCTGGTGAGCTCACCGTCCCAGACAGCGTCGCCGGGGGTTGTGCTCCGTCGGCGCTCCTCTGCCGTCCGTCGTGGCCACGGACGCAGCCGTCAACGATGTTGTGAAGAGGAAACTGGATGTCTGGTCGAGCAGCTCAGCCGTCGTGCCTCTCAGGTGGGTTGCAGTCGGAACTGCACCGGTGCTAGCATGAGTGGTGCCTCTGCTCAGAGCGGACGTCGGAGCTGGGGAAGACGACGGGCTCTCTGTCAACCGCGATGTGGACGTGATCTGAGCCGTGGCCTGCCCCTGTGACT
>NW_011157642.1:0-519 GCF_000146605.3 Meleagris gallopavo | reverse complement strand
GCAAGAGGCCTTCAGCGTGTCTGACGTCCTCGCGCCACCCCCTTACGCAAAGCCTGATCATCTGCTTGCTCATAGATTTGTGGGGAGGACTGGTATCTGTTTCGGCTGCCAGGGGTTGCCTACCGGCTCTGGAGAGGAGTGTGAAGACATTAGGCACAGGTTAGCGATCGGCATTCATACTGCACAGAAGGGACTGTGGGTGGGGAGCAGGGAACCGCAAAGGTCTGGTGTGTGAGGGCTTCCCAGAAAAGCAGACCTTCAGAGGTCCATCAGCTCTCCCCAGCAACTTGTCTGGCCATAGGGCTGACACCCAGCCGAGACTCCCATGCAAAATGGGGCCTGCCGCAGGGGCGGTGAGCCCCACGGGCTGCCCCGAGCTGTCCTGTGAGGCTGGAAAAGCGGTGCAAGAATCAGAGCCCTGCAGGGTGATGCTCTGCAAAACGAGCCTGCATCCCTTTCTCTGCGCTCATGCCGTGTCATTTCCAGGGAACGGGACAAACGGCCTCAGCTTCCACGGGA
>NW_011157641.1:2877-3193 GCF_000146605.3 Meleagris gallopavo | reverse complement strand
ACCCAGTTCAGCAAAGAGTGCATTTGAGAGATGCCTTCGTCATATACTTTGTGGAACACAGTCTGCAGATCTCTCTTTAGGACTGGATCTGTAGAACTATTGCTAGAGCTGCTGTTACAGAAAAGCTCTGGGGATGAAGCACCAGGACTTGATAACTTAATCCCATAAGAAGAGATCAGCAAGGCAGTGAGAATGAGACTGCTGGAGAAACTAATACTGGTGTCAGAACATGGACAAAAGAGTTATGCTAGGGAGAAAAAATGGATTCATTACCATACTGTGGAGTATTTACCAGAGGTGACTTACTGAAGTGTCA
>NW_011157641.1:0-532 GCF_000146605.3 Meleagris gallopavo | reverse complement strand
CCAAATTAGAAGTAGATGTTAAGGATGACACAGCAACACACCATGCAAGACGTCTGCCATCCATTTTCCAGAGACACTGGCGTAAATTGGAATGTAATGCATGCTTTTCTCACAGGCAATGGAAAGGATTTCTGCCTCGTTTCCCCAGTTTATGGCTGCCTGAAAGATGGCAGCTGGCTGTCAGTGTTGGCACACATCTTGTGGCTAACTGCTCTAACTGGGAGTGCTCTGTTACGCCTCGCACAGTCGCCCAGCTGCGACTGCGTCCTGTTCAGACAGTGCTTGGAGCCTCTTCATTTCATCACCATCAGGACTCGGCTCCAGGCACACTTGTGAGGAAGAAAAGAAAATAGAATTTAGATGCACGGGAAGAAGGGAACTGATATTTAGGTCTAAATTACTCTAATTACTTCTCTGAGGATACACTTGCAATATCAGGAAGAAACAAAACTGTGGAGTATTTAACCAGAGGGATCAAACTAGGCATGGTAAACTGCTCTCCTGAATTAATCTACTTTCACCGTGATCTCAC
>NW_011157640.1:0-328 GCF_000146605.3 Meleagris gallopavo | reverse complement strand
AAATGTACTATTTCTTGGAAAAGGTGTCATATTTAAGGGAAGAAATCTGGTATTTCTGGAGAAAATGTCATGTTTGGGGATTAAAATAGGTATTTCTGGTGAAAAACGTAGAGTCTTCGGTGATAAAACTGGAATTTCTGGGGCAGAATATCATATTTTGGGAGAAAGCTACTATTTCTCGGAGAAAACGTCCTATTTCTGGTTGAAAAGCGGTATTGATGGGAGAAAACGTCCTATTTCTGGTTGAAAAATGGTATTTGTGGGAGGAAACTGCAGTTCCTGGCAGAAAAAGGCATATTTTTGGGAGAAAGCGGCTATTTGCGGTATA
>NW_011157639.1:0-434 GCF_000146605.3 Meleagris gallopavo | reverse complement strand
AAAAAAAAGACAAAGAAAACCAAATGACATCCAAATCAACATAGAAGACATTTTTAGATTTTTTTAATAAAAAATATAAGAGAAAAAAAAGAAAAAAGCAAAGCAAAGCAACGACATCCAAAGCAAAACAATACAACACAAACAAACAAACAAAACAAAACAAAAAACCCAAAAGCAAAGAAAAACAAAACAATTAAAAAAAACAGTAGAAAAGCACAGAAAAAAAAAAGAAATGCAAAGAAAAAATCAAAACCATACAGTGCAATATCATGGCAAGTAAAGCATTCAAACAGGGAAAGTGAAAGGAAAAAAAGCCAACTAAAGCTAAACAGAGTAAATGAAAAAAAAGCGAGGAAAAAATAAAAAAGCAAAGGAAAGAGAAGCAAAACTGAAAGGAAAACAAAGCAAAGAATGAAAACTAAAAAGCCATGCAG
>NW_011157638.1:0-333 GCF_000146605.3 Meleagris gallopavo | reverse complement strand
CCTCCACTTTTCACTTTTTTCCCCACTTTCCCCCTCAATTCCCGTCACTTTTCCCACTATCCTTCACTTTTTCTTAATTTTTTCCCTTCATTTTCTCCACTTCTTTATCTTGTTGTCCCTTTTCCTTCATTTTTTCACCTTTCCTCCCACTTTTTCTGCTTTTTTCCCCACTTTTCCTCATTTCCCCCCACTTTTCCCCTCATTTCCTTCAGCTTCCCCCTCCATTTTCCTCACTTTTTCCCCTTTCCCCTCCATTTTCCCCTCATTTCCCCCTTTCTCCCCACTTTTTTCCCTTTCTTCCTTCATTTTTCCCCCAATTTTTCCTCACTTTTT
>NW_011157637.1:0-677 GCF_000146605.3 Meleagris gallopavo | reverse complement strand
TCCTCCTTGAAACACGGAACTTTGTGGAGGACCAAGAAAGGACGACGACGGACAAGGAGGCGCGCAGGAACCTGGGCCTGTTCTACCTGCACCTGCATGATGAGAAAGGTGGGAGTCGCGTTCATTTTGGGGAGGGCAAACCTGCTGCACGCTGCTGCCTTGGGTTTCCATTAAAAATAATAATTAAATAAAGCACTTCCTGCAATTAATTAGGGCAACAGTGTCCATCAAAGCTTTCAGTAGGACACATCCTTGGGAGCAGATGTTACAACAGGGCAAACAAAAGTGTTTAAAATACGTATGATTTATTTACAGAGATTCACACAGGTTGAGTATTCTTCCTCGAAATTTGGACAAAATCTTATGCACTTCAGCAGCTCTTTCTAATATCCACATCAGGAACTGGGGAGGTTAAACCTCCCAGGAAAACAAAGTAGCCCGGCAGGAGGGGCCCTGGAGCACTGAACAAGCGGTGCATTAGGAGCATTAGCACCAATAAGGATTACAAGATTGTAAAGAATATGGTAGTATCTTTTAAAACAACTTCAAATCTTTCCTTTTGGTATTTTTTCCCAACCAATCTTTAGGTTTGACAAGTCGGTACGTCAGAGAAGTGCATCTTACCTGAGGAGAGTCAGAGGCAGGAAACAAGAGGCCTGGCAGAAGGAGCCCTTGGG
>NW_011157636.1:0-524 GCF_000146605.3 Meleagris gallopavo | reverse complement strand
GATGTTTTCTCCGAGAAATAGTAGCTTTCTCCCAAAATATGATATTCTGCCCCCAGAAATTCCAGTCTTATCACCAAAGACTCTACGTTTTTCACCAGAAATACCTATTTTATCCCCAAACATGACATTTTCTCCAGAAATACCAGATTTCTTCCCTTAAATATGACACCTTTTCCAAGAAATAGTACATTTTTCCCCAAAAATATGATATTTTCTCCAAGAAATGCCAGTTTAATCGCAAATATACGACATTTTATACCGCAAATAGCCGCTTTCTCCCAAAAATATGCCATTTTCGGCCAGGAACTGCAGTTTCCTCCCACAAATACCATTTTTTCTACAAGAAATATGACTTTTTCTCCCAGAAATATCAGATTTTGCCCCCCAAAAACATGACATTTTCTTCAAGAAATACGGGTTTTCTCCCAAAATATGATATTTTGCTCCAGCAATTCCAGTTTTATTCTCGAAGACACTAACGTTTTTCACCAGAAAATACCTATTTTATCCCCAAACATGACATT
>NW_011157635.1:0-808 GCF_000146605.3 Meleagris gallopavo | reverse complement strand
TTGTTTTCCCTTGTAATTTGCATACTGTGCCGCTAGGCTCAAGGTGGCTTTTCTATCCCACTGCTTCACTGTGTCCCCACTTCACGCAAGCAGAACTTCAGGCTGGCATGTGGTGTGTGTGCACCCACTGTAGTCTGCGTAGCAGAGAGTCTTGTCCATGCAGGGGCACAGGAAGGTATATTCCCACTGAATTGCTGCACCTTTTGGGAAAGCTCCTCCTCAGCTGAAATGCCTGTTGACAGGGAGGAGTAAACCTTCCTTATCCTCTTCTTCCTTCTTACTCAACGAGCTGACTTTCTGTTCCGTTGTTTCGACTTGTGGACAGGGCTGATGGATACCAGCACAAGCTGATTCTTCCCTTCAGCCACAAGCCAGACCTTAGCTGGCAGTTCCCATCTCAACATTCTCCCCAGCCATGGCTCTAAGAAAACGTAGGCAATCAGAGCAAGAGAAGCAAAAATGCAGACGAGTTGCCTACCAAGGAAAGGCTGCAGGGTGAAAACAAGATACAAAGCATACTTGCTCTGTGTCTGGCAAAGTGAAGCTGAAAGAGCCAGCACCAGAAGTGCTCTTAGAAGAACTACAGCCATTCCCTTGTCCGTCTTCCCCTGCTGGTCACAGTTAAGGTCCCTAACTCTCGGTGGCTTCCTTCAGCACCAACACAAACAGCTTCTTAATTTGGGTACAAAAGGTGGGCATCTGCAGTCTGTGGCCTACAGGACCCCATCACCAGCAGCTTTGCTGTGGCTGTTCTGCTCTGCTTTCATTGCACAAAGTGCAAATCACTGCACCAAAAGCAACAGCTTTG
>NW_011157634.1:0-408 GCF_000146605.3 Meleagris gallopavo | reverse complement strand
ATATTCTTTATTTTCTTGCCTACATAGAATAAGGAAATTAATCCAGTATTCATTTGCTGTTGGACTGAAGGGGTCAAAAGAATGGGAGAGTAGCAGCTGACCTCCGTTTACGTCTGTTTACGGGGGTGGATAGTGATTGGATACGGGGGAATAGGCTTTTAACTAAGACAGGAGAGGTTTAGGTTAGATAGTAGGAGAAAAGTTTTTCACACAGAGGGTGGTGACACACTGGAACAGGTTGCCCAAGGAGGCTGTGGGTGCCCCATCCCTGGAGGCATTCAAGGCCAGGCTGGATGTGGCTCTGGGCAGCCTGCTCTGGTGGTTGGCGACCTTGCCTGTGGCAGGAGGTTGAAACTAGGTGATCACTGTGGGCCTTCTCAACCCAGGACGCTCTGTGATTCTGTGATT
>NW_011157633.1:0-857 GCF_000146605.3 Meleagris gallopavo | reverse complement strand
TGTGGAAAGTGAAAGTGTTGTTTCTGCATTGAACATGGAAAAGGGCACTTGATCTGAAGAATTAAGCTGTCACATACCCTTGCAAATTGCCCATGTGGAAAGGAAGAACACCTTATACATATTAGTAACATCTTTTAAAAACATAGTTCCCAATTTACCTCACAAAATTCTTTCTCACAAAGCTGCAATAGATTTAAATGTTCTAAAACAAGGTGGGCATAGTGCTCTGAGCTAGGAAACATGCTGTAAGGTTGTTCGTTCGACCGGCAGAAGCGAAATACATGTAACAAACTGGCAAGGAGTCAGGGCTTTACGCAAAGCAGAGCTGTCCCACTCTGTGGGAATGTGAGGATGCCACGTGCAGGCTCCAAGATACTCCCCTCCATCCTCCTTCCAAGCTCATCTCTAAGCAAGGACAGACGGATGGCCAGAACAATGACCAGTGTAGAAGGGGCACAGGTGTCAGGGGGGTAATTAACAATTAAGAGGCCGTGTTGGTGTTTATGTTGTAAAACAGACATCCGAAAGTTACGACCAGATGTTTGTTAAGAAAGCAACGGTTAGAAGGCAATTAACCAATGAAGATATTTGTGTCTGGGCGGCAAAGATTTGTGCTTACTTGGTATCTGTGTGATTAGTGAAGAAAGAGTGTGAACCCGCAGTACTCAGTGAGGGAGGAACCAGGGCAGGAAGAGATCAGCGTCGGGCAATAGGGCATAAAAGACATAGCACTGTTTTCTCGGGGCGCTCCTGCCTGCAGGACGCCCGCCATTGCAATCGCGAATAAAATCTGCTTTACGAGAGAAACCGTCCTGGAAAATTATTTGGATATTTCCAACAGCGTTCAAGAAACGTTT
>NW_011157632.1:0-377 GCF_000146605.3 Meleagris gallopavo | reverse complement strand
AGAATATATGCCATTGGCCCTCACAAACACCGATTGCCTCACAAATACGTGGCACATCCCACCAGAAAGACCATTTCTAGCCCCCAAAAGATGGCATTTACTCCCAGAAACACCAGCTTTCTCACACATTCCTCACCTTTTCCCCCACATAAGACCTTTCCACCCAGAAATGACAGTTCTCTTAGGAATACCTCCCAATTCCCCCTAATCTGCTACACCACACTCCGCACTATGACCCTTTCTCCCCAAACTAGGACGCTTTCTCCCAGAAAGGCCGCTTTTTCCCCCCAAAGTACACCGTTGGCTTCCAAAAAGAACACATTCTCCCCAAGAAATACCACCCTTCTCCAATACAATGATATTACCTCCCAGTAATG
>NW_011157631.1:0-658 GCF_000146605.3 Meleagris gallopavo | reverse complement strand
AAAAGTAGTACTTGTGGGAGAAGCTGTCCAATGTTTGGGCCCAAGGTAGCATTACTGGGAGGTAATGTCATTGTATTGGAGAAGGGTGGTATTTCTTGGGGAGAATGTGTTCTTTTTGGAAGCCAACGGTGTACTTTGGGGGAAAAAGCGGCCTTTCTGGGAGAAAGTGTCCTAGTTTGGGGAGAAAGTGTCATAGTGCGGAGTGTGGTGTAGCAGATTAGGGGGAATTGGGAGGTATTCCTAAGAGAACTGTCATTTCTGGGTGAAAAGGTCTTATGTGGGGCGGAAAAGGTGAGGAATGTGTGAGAAAGATGGTGTTTCTGGGAGTAAATGCCATCTTTTGGGGGCTAGAAATGGTCTTTCTGGTGGGATGTGCCACGTATTTGTGAGGCAATCGGTGTTTGTGAGGGCCAATGGCATATATTCAGGATCGAAATGGTCTTTCCGCAGTAAAAGTCCAAAAGTCTGGGAGTAAGTGTCATGATGAGGAATGTAATGGAGTGTAATTGGGAGGAACTGGGAGGAACTTCTCGGAGTCGTGGTCTTTGTGGGTAGCATATGTCCCATTTAGGGAAGGAAAGGAGTATTTCTTAGCAGAACTGCCATAGCATTTAGGGAAAATGTCCTATCCTTGGGAGAGAAGTGGTATTAGTGGGAG
>NW_011157630.1:0-417 GCF_000146605.3 Meleagris gallopavo | reverse complement strand
TCCCAGAAACACCAGCTTTCTCACACATTCCTCACCTTTTCCCCCCCACATAAGACCTTTTCACCCAGAAATGACAGTTCTCTTAGGAATACCTCCCAATTCCCCCTAATCTGCTACACTACACTCCGCACTATGACAGTTTCCCCCCAAACTAGGACACCTTCTACCAGAAAGGCCGCTTTTTCCCCCCAAAGTACACCGTTGGCTTCCAAAAAGAACACATTCTCCCCAAGAAATACCACCCTTCTCCAATACAATGACATTACCTCCCAGTAATGCTACCTTGGGCCCAAACATTGGACAGCTTCTCCCACAAGTACTACTTTTCCATCCAAAAGAGGACATCTTCTCCCCAAAGAATGCTATTTTCTCCCGGAAACAAAGCAGCTTTCTCACACATGGGTGGCATTTTCCAAC
>NW_011157629.1:0-677 GCF_000146605.3 Meleagris gallopavo | reverse complement strand
GTCGGTCACCTCTGTGCCTTTGCCATGACGGTGTGTTCTTTGCTTTTTCATGTTGCTGCAGAGGCTGTAGCTGCATGGGTTGATGTTGGTTTCCTCGGTTTGTTTTCCCATGTTGTTTTTCTGTGGTTTCTGCCTTGGTTTCCTGCTCCTTCTGCATTGCAATGCATTGGGTTTTTTTCCAGGGGTTGTTTTATTTTCCCTTTTGTTTCTATTCTTGGAACTGCTTTTTCCTTTCCTGAGCGTATTCCCCTCTGTTTTGTGAGGATTTCAAGTGATTTTGCTTTTGCTCTCCTTGGCTTTTTTTTTACATACTCTTTCTTTTCATTTTCCCTGGTTTTTCCTGGCTTTTGGTTTTGCTCTTTGGTTATTGTTGGTATTGTGGCCTTGCACTGCTGTTAAATTTTGGTTCTTTCTTTCCATTGTTAAGCACCTGGTGAGCTTTGTTCTCTCTTTACTTTGCTAGGATTCTTTGCTTTGCCATGCTAGTGTATTGAATTCATTGGCTTTCCTCTTGTATTTCTCATCCTCGCTTTGCTTTGCTTCGTTTTCATTCCTTGTTTTGTTTTATCTTTTTTTTTTATTTTTTTCTGTAGTGAGGCTTTTTTTGTTTGCTTTTGCATTGTCTTTGTTTCCTATTTGTGTATTCTTTGTCTTTCCTGCTCCTTTCTTTGCATGAT
>NW_011157628.1:0-423 GCF_000146605.3 Meleagris gallopavo | reverse complement strand
GGAAGAAGCGGTATTTGCGGTATAAAATGTCGTATATTTGCGATAAAACTGGCATTTCTTGGAGAAAATATCATATTTTTGGGGGAAAAAATCTACTATTTCTTGGAAAAGGTGTCATGTTTTGGGGAAGAAATCTGGTATTTCTGGGAGAAAAATGTCATGTTTGGGGATAAAATAGGTATTTCTGGTGAAAAACGTAGAGTCTTTGGTGATAAAACTGGAATTTCTGGAGCAAAATATCATATTTTGGGAGAAAACCCGTATTTCTTGAAGAAAATGTCATGTTTTGGGGGGCAAAAATCTGATATTTCTGGGAGAAAAAAGTCATATTTCTTGTAGAAAAAATGGTATTTGTGGGAGGAAAACTGCAGTTCCTGGCCGAAAATGGCATATTTAGGGAGAAAAGCGGCTATTTGCGGTATA
>NW_011157627.1:0-576 GCF_000146605.3 Meleagris gallopavo | reverse complement strand
GAGCTCCAATATGAACTAGAGTCAAAGGCAGCCAAATGGTATGCCACCATTGACATTGCTAATGCCTTCTTTTCCATTCCTTTGGCCTAAGAATGTAGGCCACAGTTTGCTTTCACATGGAGGGGCGTTCAGTATACTTGGAACCGTTTGCCCCAGGGGTGGAACACAACCCAACCATTTGCCATGGGTTGATTCAAACTGTATTGGAACAAGGCAGTGCTCCTGAGCACCTGCAGTACATTGATGATATCGTTGTGTGGGGCGATACAGCAGAAGAAGTCTTCACGAAAGGAGAGCGAATAATCCAAATTCTTCTGTGTGCTGGTTTTTGCTATTAAGCGGAGCAAAGTGAAAGGACCTGCTCAGGAGATTCAGTTCCTAGGTATAAAGTGGCAAGATGGCCGTCGTCACATCCCAACAGATGTGATTGACAAAATCAGTGCCATGTCTCCACCCACTAATAAGAAAGAGACACAATCGTTCCTGGGCGTAGTGGGTTTTTGGAGAATGCATGTTCCAAACTACAGCCTCATTGTAAGTCCCCTTTATCATGTGACGCGAATGAAGAATGAGTTT
>NW_011157626.1:2178-3262 GCF_000146605.3 Meleagris gallopavo | reverse complement strand
CCAAGAGAACATGGAAGGAAATGCCAAGGATGACGGCCAGACAATACGGCAGGGAACGCCAAAACTGAATGCCGACATGAATGTGGACAACACAAAGCCAAGGGGTCATTAGGCCAAGAGAATGGGGCAAGGAACACAAAAAGAGGAGGACAAGAGAATGTAATAGTGAAAACAGTGCAAGACCAGAGACAAGCAAGACACAGAACAAAGAGGATAGGCAGCCTTCTGGGCACCATGAAGCGCAATTCAGAGCTCTGGGGGAACCCTATTGTGCCGGGCTCTGGAATGGGTAAACGCTGGCGGGTGTGCATCGCCCTTACCTGCTGGGCAGACAATGACCAGTCAGCAAAGTGAGGTTCCGGGGCATGCTGGGAAATGCAGATTCCACTTCCTTGCTGTTTCCACAGAGACCAACACATCTCTCCGGGCAGTTGTTACGGCGCTTGGGAGCACCGCAGCTCTGCTGCCACCTGTTGGACACAATACAGTCATGAAGGCACTGCCCTGCATCCGGGCCTCTTGCACAAACCTGTGCTCCTTGCTCGGAGCACATGGCTGCACTCTGTGCACCATGTTGCTTACCACCAGAGAAGGCCCAGCTACCCAACACCATTTTGGCTTCCATCTTGTCTGAGAACTGCTCATTATGCACAGCCCTCATCTTTGCTTTGGTGAGGTGTGGACTGCCATTGCTTCCTCAGTCCCACACACCCCTTCCCATCCCACACTGCCATGGGAGATCAGGTTCTGGACCACCTGAGGACCCAAACATCCAGGAGTCTTTGGGTCCTGACGAGATGAGTCCCAGAGTTCCGAGGGAATTCACCGCTGCAGTCACCGAGCCACTCTCCATGGTATTTCAGAAGTCGAGGCCGTCAGGTCAAGTCCCTGCTGAGGAGAAAAAAGGTGACAGCACACCTCTTAGGAAGGATACAAAGTGTGACGCGGGGAACTACCAGCATGTCAGTCTCACCTCTGTGCTGGTCACGGATCATGGAGCAGATCATCCTGGAAGTGACTCTCAAGCACACATTCCAGTGCGTCACCACCCTGTGCGTGAAAGCTGCCTCCTAAGAACCAACCT
>NW_011157626.1:0-528 GCF_000146605.3 Meleagris gallopavo | reverse complement strand
TCTGCTCTGCGCTGGTGAGGCCTCAGCTGCAGTGCTGCGTCCAGATGTGGAGTCCTCAGTGCAGGGAGACATGGAGCTGTGCGAGTGCATCCAGAGTACAGCCACACACACGAACCCAAGGATGGAACCCCTCTCCTGTAAGCAAGGAGAGCTGGGCTGTTCAGCCTCCTGGAGAAGTGAAGGCTCCAAGGGAACCTGGTAACAGCCTTTCAATACCTAAAGGAAAGAACAAGGGAAAATGGAGGTGAAATCTAAGGAAAATGTCTTGTACAGTGAGGGTGCTGAGGCAGTGGCACAGGTTGCCAGAGACATGGTGGATGTGCTGGCCCTTTCAAGGTGAGCCTGGCTCAGACTCTGAGCAACTTGATCTAGCTGTGGATGGTCAGCATGGGGCAGTCGGATCACATCGCAACCCTACCTGCATACAAGCAGCGCACCAACATGGGGTGCATGATGTTCATTACCTGCTGGACAGATCTCACACCACTGATTGGAGGAGCCCAGGCAATCCTTCAACTCCATCAGGCT
>NW_011157625.1:0-532 GCF_000146605.3 Meleagris gallopavo | reverse complement strand
GTGTCCAATTTGGTCTTGTCATCTAGTCTTTTTGGGAGAAAACGTGCGGTAGTTTGAAGAAAACAGGTATGCCTGGGAGAAAATATCATCTTTTTGGAAGAACAGACCCAATTTCCAAGTGAAATGCGGTATTTCTGGGAGAAAATGACAAGTACGTGGGAGAAAAGTGGGCAGTAGTGGGAAAGACTGACTTCTCTTGGAGGGCAAGTGTGGTATTTTTGGTGTGAAAAGGGTTCCTTTGGGGAGAAAACGGGGTGTAGATGGGAGAAAATGTCCTCTTGAGGAGTGTCCAGCAGTATTTTTGAGAGAAAAGGGAAGGTACTTGTCAGAAAAGTGCTCTTTCTGGGAGAGAGTAGCATAGTTGGTTGGAAAATGCCACCCATTTGTGAGAAAGCTGCTTTGTTTCCGGGAGAAAATAGCATTCTCTGGGGAGAAGATGTCCTGTTTTCGATGGAAAAGTAGTACTTGTGGAGAAGCTGTCCAATGTTTGGGCCCAAGGTAGCATTACTGGGAGGTAATGTCATTGTATTGG
>NW_011157624.1:0-451 GCF_000146605.3 Meleagris gallopavo | reverse complement strand
GGCTATTTGCGGTATAAAATGTACGTATTTATGCGATAAAAACTGGCATTTCTTGGTGAAAATATCATATTTTTGGGGAAAAATCTACTATTTCTTGGAAAAGGTGTCATATTTTGGGGAAGAAATCTGGTATTTTCTGGAGAAAATGTAATTTTTGAGGAGAAAATTGATATTTCTGGTAGAAAACGTAGAGTCTTCAGGAATAAAACTGGTATTTCTGGAGCAAAACAACGTATTTTGGGAGAAAACTCGTATTTCTTGAAGAAAATGTCATGTTTTGGGGGCAAAATCTGGTATTTCTGGGAAAAAAGGTCCTATTTCTTGTAGAAAAAATGGTATTTGTGGGAGGAAACTGCAGTTCCTGGCAGAAAATGGCTTACTATTGGGACAAAACGGTTATTTGTGGTAGATAATACCCTATTTTTTTGGGAGAAATCTACAATTGCTGGGA
>NW_011157623.1:0-406 GCF_000146605.3 Meleagris gallopavo | reverse complement strand
AGGAGGTGACCCCTCCCTTTGCTTATGATGAAAGCACAGAAGTGCTGCAGGCACTCACCAAGGTTGCAATCATTGCTGGGGTGGGAGCGTTTGTCCCACAGCTGGTGAGCAGAGCTGGTGCTCTGGTGAGCGTGCCGCATGTGGACACAGAGCTTTGGGCCTCCTTGGAACAGATCACCCCTGTGAGAGCCCATCAGAAGCACTGCTGTGGTGTGTGCGTGAGCTGGGCACAGCTCAGGCTGAGCACAACATACAGGTGAGCTGGGTTTGGTGCTGGGTAAGAGCTTTCAATGCCCTTAGGTAGTATCCTAGTGAGAAATGTTGGCATTAGCTGACAAAATCTTTTCTCCTCAACTGCAAAAGGACAGCGCAAGCTCAGACTCCTTAACCTGCTGGAGCAGGGTGG
>NW_011157622.1:0-313 GCF_000146605.3 Meleagris gallopavo | reverse complement strand
GACGCACTTTCTCCTTGCCCACAGAGAAAAAAATAGTCCAAGTTACAGAATGCTGGGACAGAAATTACAGACCGTGTTGCAATGTAACAAGTTCCAATTTCCATGCACAATTCTATCTCATACTATTGCCTTTTGAAATTCAAAGCTCAGGTCAGGAACAAGCCTGCATCTTTGTACGTCACAAGGATTAGTTACATCCTTACACCAAACAACACAGGATTACGGAGAAGAGCCATAGAGGTGTCATCTGCAGAGGTGGAGAAGCAAAATTCAGGCAGGACTGAGAAAAAAAAGAAAGCTAGTTTGCAGCAAG
>NW_011157621.1:0-381 GCF_000146605.3 Meleagris gallopavo | reverse complement strand
CCGTTTGTCCCGTTTCCTGGAAATGACACGGCATGAGCGCAGAGAAAGGGATGCAGGCTCGTTTTGCAGAGCATCACCCTGCAGGGCTCTGATTCTTGCACCGCTTTTCCAGCCTCACAGGACAGCTCGGGGCAGCCCGTGGGGCTCACCGCCCCTGCGGCAGGCCCCATTTTGCATGGGGAGTCTCGGCTGGGTGTCAGCCCTATGGCCAGACAAGTTGCTGGGGAGAGCTGATGGACCTCTGAAGGTCTGCTTTTCTGGGAAGCCCTCACACACCAGACCTTTGCGGTTCCCTGCTCCCCACCCACAGTCCCTTCTGTGCAGTATGAATGCCGATGGCTAACCTGTGCCTAATGTCTTCACACTCCTCTCCAGAGCCGG
>NW_011157620.1:0-397 GCF_000146605.3 Meleagris gallopavo | reverse complement strand
CACACACACACACACACGTGTGCAGCCGCCAGCCTTCCACCTGCCGTGCAAACACACCGTCCCATCTCGCACACTTCAGCCACGTTGCCTTCCTCCTCCTCCCCCCCACCAGTTCCCATTCCTGCTTCCCCTACCTGTGCCCCCCCCCCTCGTTGCTTTGGCCCCAGTAGCCTGCCACCCCCCACAGCCCTCCGGTTTGCACGAGGCTTTGCATCGCTTCCTTTGTGCACAGCCCCCATTGCTCTGCCCCTTGTTGCACCCCTCTTTTGCAGCACCGTTTAGAATCCCCCCTACTAAAAGTGCACTTAGCTCAGAAATCCAGGTTGTTTTGAATTAGCGTTTTTAATGGAAAACACAAGCTTGCAGCCAGTGCTGTGAATCTATCCCTAGGGCTGTG
>NW_011157619.1:0-550 GCF_000146605.3 Meleagris gallopavo | reverse complement strand
CCCATGGATCTCTCCATCTCCTCTGTGCTGCCTCCTCCAAAATCCTGAAGGACGGAGCTCCCCATGCTGCCAAGCAGCCCCAATACCCTCCCTCTGCTCTCTCCCAATTCCTCCCTCCAGTTCCTGCCAAACCCTTCACCCTCTGTTCCCCCTCCACGCACACGATGTCTCCAGGTCACTCTCCTGTTACCCCCTCCCTTATCGCAGCCAATTGCCCCTCACTTGGATCTGCTTCAGCCCTTCTCCTTCAGTCCCCGTTCCCCTCCATCACCACCCAACATGGAGTCCCCAAATCCCCTCCCTTAGGCACCTCAAATCTCCTCTCTGATGACCCATGACACCCTCTGTTGATTCAAGAAGCCCCCTGACCGTCAGTGAAGATCTCTGGTGATCAGTGGAGCCCTCTGACAGCCAACAAAGCCTTCAGATGACCACTGACAATCTCTGATGGCAAATTGAGCCCCCGATGATCAGCGGGTTGCTGCTTCAAGCGCAGGAAAGGGAAGGGAAGGGTGAGAAAGAATATTTTGACCTCGTTTGGTTGATAGCA
>NW_011157618.1:0-529 GCF_000146605.3 Meleagris gallopavo | reverse complement strand
TCCACAGAGACCTCAACAGGCTGAGCAGTGGGCACAAATCCAAGTGCAGGGTCAGTAGCTGGGATGAGGGAACAGCCACCACCAAAACATGCTAGGGGATGAAAGGACTGAGCGTAGTCCTGCTCCATAAGGCCTGGGAGTACTGGTGGGTGGGAGCTGGACACAAGCCAGCAGTGGGCCCTTCCTGCCCAGAAAGCCAACCGTATCCTGGGCTGCATCCAAAGATGCGCAGTCAGCGGGCGAAGGGAGGAGATCCCCATCCCTCTGCTCTGCGCTGGTGAGGCCTCAGCTGCAGTGCTGCGTCCAGATGCGGAGTCCTCAGTGCAGGGGAGACATGGAGCTGTGCGAGTGCATCCAGAGTACAGCCACAAACACGAACCCAAGGATGGAACCCCTGTCCTGTAAGCAAGGAGAGCTGGGCTGTTCAGCCTGGAGAAGTGAAGGCTCCAAGGGAACCTGGTAACAGCCTTTCAATACCTAAAGGAAAGAACAAGGGAAAATGGAGGTGAAATCTAAGGAAAATGTCTTG
>NW_011157617.1:0-573 GCF_000146605.3 Meleagris gallopavo | reverse complement strand
GTGCCGTAACAACTGCACGGAGAGATGTGTTGGTCTCTGTGGAAACAGCAAGGAACTGGAATCTGCGTTTCCCGGCATGCCCCGGAACCTCACTTTGCTGACTGGTCACTGTCCGCCCAGCAGGTAAGGCGATGCACACCCGCCAGCGTTTACCCATTCCAGAGCCCGGCACAATAGGGTTCCCCCAGAGCTCTGAATTGCGCTTCATGGTGCCCACAGAAGGCTGCCTATCCTCTTTGTTCTGTGTCTTGCTTGTCTCTGGTCTTGCACTGTTTTCACTATTACATTCTCTTGTCCTCCTATTTTTGTGTTCCTTGCCCCATTCTCTTGGCCATTCCCCTTGGCTTTGTGTTGCCACATTCATGTCGGCATTCAGTTTTGGCGTTCCCTGCCGTATTGTCTGGGCCGTCATCCTTGGCATTTCCTTCCATGTTCTCTTGGCCCTTGCCTTTGCCTGGGCATTCCCTTGCCCTCCTGTTTTTGTGGCAACACCTGGGGCGGGGTGCAGCCCTGCGAGCACAGCTGGGGGCAGTTTGGCTGTGGAGTGGGGCAGAGCCAGGCTCCACCCCTCCC
>NW_011157616.1:0-368 GCF_000146605.3 Meleagris gallopavo | reverse complement strand
GCCAATCCTAGAAAGAAAGAAAAAAGAAAGCTACACATACGGTACTGAACAATGTCACGCAGAAACACTTATTGGTGAATCGAGAAACCCCAAGTCATGGACAGCACTCAGCACTGGGGAGACCTGAATATGGGGAAAGAAAGAACACCCGGTGAAAGCAACGTGAGCACGAGGCACATCCGTCACCAAGCCCAAAGGACATCAGCGAGTGTGTTAAACAGGACACGTCTGGGATCAACGTACCTCGGCACAAAGACTAAGCGTTGGATATTGGCATCCACCTCCGGCTGCGGTTTCCTGCTGTGTCCACAAAGACATTGCCTGAAGTACTGACACCACTCACAAGGGCCACACTTCCACGCTGCAAC
>NW_011157615.1:0-394 GCF_000146605.3 Meleagris gallopavo | reverse complement strand
CCTTTCAGTCAGCTGCCAGCGATCCCGGGGCGTCTTCTGCCCAAAAGGAGCCCCAAGAAAAGAAGGGAGAAACATCAGAGCTGGCTCCAGCACAGGCAGCGCGGCCTCCAAGTGGCGAGGAAGAACAACAGGGCGCGCTGAAAGCTCCCTCCAGCTCCGAGACCAGCCTGCCCCAGGAGCGCACCTCTGCTGCTGTGCCACTGGTGCACAGGAGGACTAGATCCATGCAGAGTCTACCACCAAAAATCAAAGCAGGGCTCCCCAAGGCGGGGATGTCCTGTCCAGTCCTGCCCACGCTGACTGAGCTGACTCAGCCTCCTTTGGACTTATAACAAGTTTGTGTTGTCGTCAAGTGAACACAACCCTCGACGACCCATCACTGAAGATCCACATC
>NW_011157614.1:0-658 GCF_000146605.3 Meleagris gallopavo | reverse complement strand
TATGGCAATGTCTCTCAGAAATATCAGCTTTCTCCCAGAAATATGACATTTTGTGCCAGATATACCAGTTTTCTCACCAAATCTCAACGTTTTCTACCAGAAAACCCAGTTTTCGCCCGGAAATAGGACATTGTCTCACAGAAATACCAGTTTTCCCACCAAAAATATGACATTTTGTCCTAGAAATTGGAGATTTCCCCCCCAAAATATGATATTTCCTCCCAGAAACTGCAGTATTCTCCCCAGAAATATCACGTTTTCTCCCAGAAACGCCACATTTCTCCATGAAAGATGACATTTGGTGCCAGAAATACCCATTTTCTCCTGACAAACACAACGTTTTCTGCCAGAAATACCAGTTTAGTCCCCGAAAAATATGGCATTTTCTCCAAGAAATACCAGCTTTGTGCCCTGAAATATGACTTTTTCTCCCAGATATACCAGTTTGCTTCCGCAAAATATGACAATATCTCCAAGTCATAGTAATTTCTCCCCCAAAATATTATATATTCTGCCACAAATCCCAGTTTTCTCCCCAAAAATACACCATTTTCTGCCAGGAACTGCAGTTTCTACCCAGAAATATGATATTTCTACCAGAAATCCCAGTTTCTCCCAGAAATACGAGAGTTTCTACCACAATGCCAGTTTCTGCCCG
>NW_011157613.1:0-346 GCF_000146605.3 Meleagris gallopavo | reverse complement strand
ACATGCTCCATTTTGGGGCTGACTTATCTTTTTTTGAGGACAGGGACACTACTTGTTCTAGTTGATCTCAGGCCCATGGAATGACCTGTTTCCATTGGTGTTGGGCTGTCCATCTGCAAGGCAGATGGGAAGCACAGGAGGAGCAGCCTCCTGCCCCTCTCCTCCACACTGCCCTCCCCCTGCACAGCCCTGCTCACCGGGTTGCTGGTCTGGATTGGTTTCCATGGCCATTTCAGGCTCATTCTGCCAGCAACTCCTCGTTAAGGAAGCCACTGCAATCAGGTGGCTTGGTGCCAGCACCTGCAGTGGGGTCAGGAGTCAGCAAAGCAGTGGAAAAGCTTTGGGG
>NW_011157612.1:0-509 GCF_000146605.3 Meleagris gallopavo | reverse complement strand
TTCAAGGTGAGCCTGGCTCAGACTCTGAGCAACTTGATCTAGCTGTGGATGGTCAGCATGGGGGAGTCGGATCACATCGCAAACCTACCTGCATACAAGCAGCGCACCAACATGGGGTGCATGATGTTCATTACCTGCTGGACAGATCTCACACCACTGACTGGAGGAGCCCAGGCAATCCTTCAACTCCATCAGGCTGCAAAATGAAATCAGAAGAGATGCAGAACATAATTTAAAACACAACAAGGATGCACACAATGCCCTTAAAAAACACCCACCGCATGGATGCAATTAGCACATAGCCCTATGAATTACAGACATCCAGCTTGAGATCCTCCAGAAAAGCAGAGCTCACAGCTCTGAAATCAAGCAGGAATCACTCACCCCATTCTAAGGGCTCACCCCTCACCCCAAAGGAAGCAGTCTCCAGATTCAGATGCTGCTCTTACACCTAGCAGCCCTTCAGTGCACTTGCGATCCCCCAAAAAGACAAGATCACAGCCCTGAAA
>NW_011157611.1:0-470 GCF_000146605.3 Meleagris gallopavo | reverse complement strand
CCAGTGCTTCAGGCTGGGACTCAACAGATCCCATGCATATGTGAAAGATTTTTGTTTTGTTTTTCTTTTTCTAGGGAGATTGAAAAAGCCAAGAGGTTCTCTGCCCTTGCTCCTGCCCTTTGTTCCTGCCTCCACCTGCCACCAGCGTGCAGCCAGGAGAGGAGGGGCGCTCAGGAGCACGATGGGAGCCCTTCGTATCTGTTGAGTCTCCTGACCTTCCAGCTCTGCAGAGACATCTCGTGTCTCAGTGACAGTCTGCAGCCCCCACAGCCCCCGACCCGGCCCCAAAGGCCCGCTGCCTCTCTCTCCCCCCACGCACACAGATGGGCCCGCTGGGGCACCGGCACCGCTGTCCCACCAGCGGATTCGTCGCCCGGCCCGCAATGAGTCCGTCAGCACCGCGTGTTTATTTCGAGAGTGCCGGCCCGGGCGCCCGGTGGTTTCCATAGGAGGAAGAAATGTTTCCCGAG
>NW_011157610.1:0-492 GCF_000146605.3 Meleagris gallopavo | reverse complement strand
TCTCATTCAACGTATGCTGGAGAAGGCAGAAATGCCAGCCTTGGATCAGGACAGAAAACGTTGCACACCACGGAAGCAACAAGGCACGCTTTGGCACAGCCCGTTCAATAAAGATGTGCTCAGGCGGAGGCCGGTCCCAAATCACTGACGCTTGATTTTTAGGAAGCACCGATTAGAACGGGATGGCTTTCCCGTAATCCAGAACTCCTTCCTTCCTGTGTTTGCACTGGGAGGACCTGCTCTCCTGTTCTCTCTGTCATTTTCCTCTTTGGTGGCTGACCAGGCTCCGGGAATCCCTGCCACAGGAAGGCTGCTGCTACAGCTGCTGAGCCTGCTCTCGGGGCAGAGGGGCACTCTGGGAGAATACGCGCTCTTTCTCTCTCTCTTTCTCTCTTTCTGTTTTTTCTTTCCCTCTTTCTTTCTGAAAATGTGTGCTCCTACGGAATCTGAAATGGAATCAAATACCCCTGGCAACAATCACTTGGCAGGGTG
>NW_011157609.1:0-610 GCF_000146605.3 Meleagris gallopavo | reverse complement strand
CATTGCCGAACCGCTCTCCATCATTTTTGAGAGCTCTTGGACAACAGGGGAGGTCCCTGAAGACTGGAGAATAGCCAATGTCACTCCGGTCTTCAAAAAGGGCAAGAGGAAGATCTGGGTAATTATAGGCCTGTCAGCCTCACCTCTGTCCCTGGAAAGGTGATGGAACAGCTTGTGCTGGATACCATCTCCAGACAACTGGGAGAAAAGGAGGTTATCAGGAGTAGTCAGCATGGGTTCACCAGGAGGAGGTCATGCTCGACCAACCTGGTAGCCTTCTACAATGTTGTCACTGGCTGGGTGGATGGGGGAGAGCAATGGATGTAGTCTACCTTGATTTTAGAAAGGCATTTGATACTGTCTCCCACGACATCCTTATAACAAAGCTGAGGAAGTGTGGGATAGATGAGTGAACAGTGAGGTGGGTTGAGAACTGGCTGACTGGCAGAGCGCAGAAGATCGTCGTTGGTGGTGCAGAGTCTGGCTGGAGACCTGTAACCAGTGGTGTCCCCCAGGGGTCTGTGCTGGGTCCGGTCTTGTTCAACATCTTCATCAATGACCTTGATGAGGGAATAGTGGCCACCCTCAGCAAGTTTGCTGATGATACGAA
>NW_011157608.1:0-667 GCF_000146605.3 Meleagris gallopavo | reverse complement strand
CAGAGGGATCTGGACAGGCTGGAGAGCTGGGCTGAAGCCAGTGGGATGAGGTTCAACAAGACCAAATGCCGGGTCCTGCACTTCGGCTACAACAACCCCAGGCGACGCTACAGGCTTGGGGCGGTGTGGCTGGAGGACTGCGTAGAGGAAATGGACCTGGGGGTATTGATTGATGCTCGGCTGCACATGAGCCGACAGTGTGCCCAGGTGGCCAAGAAGGCCAATGGCATCCTGGCTTGCATCAGAAACAGTGTTGCCAGCAGGAGCAGAGAGGTGATTGTTCCCCTGTACTCAGCACTAGTGAGGCCACACCTTGAGTACTGCGTCCAGTTTTTGGGCCCCTCACTGCCAGAAAGACATTGAGGCCCTGGACCGTGCTCAAAGGAGGGCAAGAAAGCTGGTGAGGGGTCTGGAACACAGGCCATATGAGGAGAGGCTGAAGGAGGTGGGAATGTTCAGCCTGGAGAAGAGGAGGCTCAGGGGAGACCTCATTGCTCTCTATAACTTCCTGAAGGGAGGTTGTAGTGAGCTGGGGGTCAGCCTCTTCTCTCGTGTCGTTAGTGATAGGACGAGAGGGAATGGTTTCAAGCTACGGCAGGGGAGATTCAAGCTGGACATTAGGAAGTATTACTTTTCAGAAAGGGTGGTCAGGCACGGGAATGGACTG
>NW_011157607.1:0-816 GCF_000146605.3 Meleagris gallopavo | reverse complement strand
TTCAGAGAGGAAAAGAGTGGAAGGGAAAACCCTCTCTAATAAGACACCGGGAAGTTCGAGGAGCGACAGATGTAGTGCTCTCAGGGAGAGCGTTTCAGAAAGAGGGAGAGATTCCTTTCAGGACTGCGGAGAAAAAACCCCCACTCGCAGGTAGTGCAGGAGGCATCGGACTTGCACTCCTTCGCTCTCACGTGTAGAAGCGGCATTCGCGCTGAACCGCTCCGGAGACTTTGCCGTAGCTGGCCGAGAAATCGCGCTTCTCCCCGAACACCGCTTTCAGCCGTCAGCAGCGGTCAGCAGTGTTTCTCGCTTGCCGAGACGGGCCACTTCAGCCGGCTGCTTTTCTCCGACGAGTGAGCGGGCTCCTGTGCGCACATCGGAAAGGAGCGGTTTTGCACTTCGCCTTTGGCTACATGCAGAATGCACTACGCCTACCTCTGAATACTATGTCTCTGCCTTTTATTTTCGAGCCACAATTTCATTAGAGTGAGGTTTTCCACTGCTACACATCTGCATTCAGACAGGAAAAGAGTGGAAGGGAAAACCCTCTCTAATAAGGCATTTGCAAGTTCGAGGAGCGACCGATGTAGTGGTCTCAGAGAGAGCGTGACGGAAAGTGGGGAGAGATCCTTTTCAGGACTTCGGAGAAAAAACTCCCCACTCGCAGGTAGTGCAGGAGGCATCGGAATCGCACTCCTTCGCTCTCACGCGTAGAAAGCGGCATTCGCGCTGAACCGCTCCGGAGACTTTGCCGTAGCTGGCCGAGAAATCGCGCTTCTCCCCGAACACCGCTTTCAGCCGTCAGCAGCGGTCTCT
>NW_011157606.1:0-864 GCF_000146605.3 Meleagris gallopavo | reverse complement strand
TCACAAGGTTGGTAACAACCTGCAAGATCATCTAGTCCAACCGTCCTCCCACTACTATTGCTACCACAAGCACTAAAACCTATCTTGTAGCTCCTCATCCAGATGCCTCTTGAACACTGCCAGGGATGGCGACTCCACCACCGCCCTGGGCAGCCATTCCAGTGCCTGACCACTCCCTGAGAGAAAAAGCTTTTCCTCGTGCCTAACCTCAGCCTCCTCTGGTACAACTTGTGGCCATTTCCTCGGGTCCTGTTTGTGGCCGGAGAGAAGAGGCCAAACCCCTCCTCATCACAACCTCCCTTCAGGAAGTTGTAGAGTGCAATGAGGTCTCCTCTCAGCCTCCTCCTCTCCAGACTAAACGGTCCCAGCTCCCTCAGCCACTCCTCATGAGGCCTGTGCTCCAGACCCCTCACCAGTTTTGCTGCCCTTCTCTGGACACGTTCCAGGGCCTCAATGTCTTTCCTGTAGTGAGGGGCCCAACACTGAACACATTACTCGAGGTGCTGAGTACAGGGGATGATCACCTCCCTGCTCCTGCTGGCCACACTATTTGAAATGCAGGCCGGGATGCCGTTGGCCCTAACGGCCACCTGGGCACACTGCTGGCTCATGCTCAGCCGAGCGTCAACCGACACCCCCAGGTCCCTTTCCTCTTCACACTCATCCAGCCACTCGTCCCCAAGCCTATTACGCTGCATGGGCTTGTTGTGGCCAAAGTGCAGGGCCCCGCACTTGGCCTTCAAAGAAGCTTTCATTTCAAGAAGCATTGTCTCCATTTAGCTGACGGAAGTATATGTGTTTATTTTCACGTCAGCTTGTCCAGCCTCCTTTCCTATAGGAGGTAGCAGTAAAGTTTCAGCTTCT
>NW_011157605.1:0-614 GCF_000146605.3 Meleagris gallopavo | reverse complement strand
AAAGAGCTGGACATAAGCCAGTAGTGTGCACTTGCAGCCCAGAAGGCCAACTGTATCCTGGGCTGCATTCAAAGAGGAGCGACCAGCAGGGGAGAGGGAGGTGATTGTCCCCCTCGACTCGGCTCTGGTGCGGCCCCATGTGCAGCACTGCGTCCAGGCCTGGGGACTCCAGCACGGGAATGATGTGGAGCTTTTGGAGCAGGTCCAGAGAAGGGCCACGAAGATGATCAGAGGGCTGGAGCACCTCTCTTTAGAAAGAAATGTTGAGGGAACTGGGATTGTTTGTGTGGGAGAAGAGAAAGCTCTGGAGATAGCTCATGACAGCCTTCCAAGACTCAAAGGGAGCGCATAAGCAGGAGAGGGCAACGGCTGTTGAGGAGTGTGGATAGCGATAGGACAAGGGGAAATGGTTTTGAAGTGAGACAGGGGAGGTTTAGGTTGGTTATTAGGAGGCAGCTTTTCACGCACAGGGTGGTGACGCACTGGAATGTGTGCTTGAGAGTCACTTCCAGGATGATCTGCTCCATGATCCGTGACCAGCACAGAGGTGAGACTGCCATGCTGGTAGTTCCCCGCGTCACACTTTGTATCCTTCCTAAGAGGTGTGCTGTCAC
>NW_011157604.1:0-614 GCF_000146605.3 Meleagris gallopavo | reverse complement strand
CATGCGAAACATGGGCCAATTTGCCTGCCAAAACCGCGCCGGATTACTAATGTGAGACAGTACAGACTCCCGGGTGGGCAGGACGAAATATCAAAAACGGTGCAGGAATTAGAAAAAGTGGGCATTATAAGACCTGCCCACAGCCCATATAATTCCCCCATATGGCCAGTTCGAAAGTTAGGATGGCACGTGCAGAATGATAGTAGATTACAGAGAATTAAATAAAGGTCACGCCGCCTATTCATGCAGCCGTACCCAATATTGCTTCTGTAATGAACACATTGAGTAGGGAGATAAAAACCTATCATTGTGTCCTAGATTTTAGCAAATGCGTTCTTCAGTATCCCAATTACTGAAGAATCGCAAGATCAATTTGCATTTCACATGGGGAGGCAGGCAGTGGACCTTTCAGGTCCTGCCACAGGGGTACGTTGCATTCACCAACATGTTGTCATAATCTAGTGGCGCGTGACCTGGCCGACTGGAAAAAACCTGATAATGTTAACTTGTATCACTATATTGATGATCTCCTGCTGACATCTAACTCACTGGAGGCAGTGGGACAGGCGGCGGATTCATTAACCGCCTATTTACAGCACTAGGGGATGGGCTAT
>NW_011157603.1:0-390 GCF_000146605.3 Meleagris gallopavo | reverse complement strand
CATTTTCTCCTGACAAACACAACGTTTTCTGCCAGAAATACCAGTTTAGTCCCCAAAAATATGGCATTTTCTCCAAGAATACCAGCTTTGTGCCCTGAAATATGACTTCTTCTCCCAGATATACCAGTTTGCTTCCGCAAAATATGACAATATCTCCAAGTCATAGTAATTTTCTCCCCCCAAAAATATTATATATTCTGCCACAAATCCCAGTTTTCTCCCCAAAAAATACACCATTTTCTGCCAGGAACTGCAGTTTTCTACCCAGAAATATGATATTTTCTACCAGAAATCCCAGTTTTCTCCCAGAAATACGAGAGTTTTCTACCACAAATGCCAGTTTTCTGCCCCGAAAGTATGACATTTTCTGGCAGGAAACTGCAGTTTTCT
>NW_011157602.1:0-461 GCF_000146605.3 Meleagris gallopavo | reverse complement strand
CCTCCCAGAAATACCAGTTTTCTCCCAGAAATAGGACATTTTCTCAATGAACTTGCTGTGTCTTCTCAGAAATACCTGTTTTCTCCCAGAAATAGGACATTTTTCAACCAGAAAACATGACATTTTCTTCCAGAAATACCAGTCGTCTGCCTAGAAATATGACATTTTTTCCCCAGAAGTTGCAGTATTCTCCCCTGATATATGACGTTTTCTCCTAGAAATAACAGTTTTCTCCAATTATAGATGACGCTTTCTCCCAGAAATACAAGCTTTTCTCCATGAAAGATGACATTTTGTGCCAGATATGCCAATTTTCACCTGACAAACACAACGTTTTCTACCAGAAATTCCAGTTTAGTCCCCCAAAGCACGGCATTTTCTCCCAGATATGCCAGTTTTCATCCTCAAAATATGACATTTTCTCCAAGAAATAGGAGTTTTCTCCCCAAAAATATAACATT
>NW_011157601.1:0-600 GCF_000146605.3 Meleagris gallopavo | reverse complement strand
CCAGCCCACACACTGTTGGCCCCCAATTGTCCCAACATCGAAGTACCAAGTGGCAATAGGCTCATTTGGGTGACATGAAAAGTCTTTTCTCAGACTTCGAATTTCATTCATTTTCAGAGATCGATCAACAATGGTAACGATAATCTTGCTCACCTCTTACTCTTTCGGGACTTCTTGTTGCCCTCATTGGCGTCGGTGACCGTGGTCTTACTGAGGGCCCCTCCCCTGGACTTAGGGGTGCTTCTTGTGGATCTTGGAGCCACCCCTCTGGACCTCTGTCCTCTTCTTTCTTCTCTTCTAATTGAGTCGAGATTCGTTTCATTTTCCGTCCTCTTACAGGGGGCAACTGACATCAATTGTGGTGCTTCCTGTAGTTGATCAGGTTGGTCAGTTCCAATGCTCTCATCCTCCAGTTCAGCTTGGAGCCTGTCTCGTTCGATGATGAGAGTATCTAGCTCAGATTGGAGGGTGTCTTGTTGAGATTGAAGACTGTTGAGTTTGGATTGCAGGGAGTCTCTCTCAATTCGGAGGGCATCTCTCTCAGATTGGAGGCTGTTTCTCTCGACCAGGAGACTCTCTCGCTCATTTTGCACTGTTTCC
>NW_011157600.1:0-429 GCF_000146605.3 Meleagris gallopavo | reverse complement strand
CCTGCTTTCTTTCAGAGCTGTGAGCTCTGCTTTTCTGGAGGATCTCAAGCTGGATGGCTGTAATTCATAGGGCTATGTGCTAATTGCATCCATGCGGTGGGTGTTTTTGAAGGGCATTGTGTGAATCCTTGTTGTGCTTTAAATTCTGTTCTGCGTCTCTTCTGATTTCATTTTGCAGCCTGATGGAGTTGAAGGATTGCCTGGGCTTCTCCAATCAGTGGTGTGAGATCTGTCCAGCAGGTAATGAACATCATGCACCCCATGTTGGTGCGCTGCTTCTATGCAGGTAGGTTTGCGATGTGATCCGACTCCCCCATGCTGACCATCCACAGCTAGATCAAGTTGCTCAGAGTCTGAGCCAGGCTCACCTTGAAAGGCAACCTGTGCCACTGCCTCAGCACCCTCACTGTACAAGACATTTTCCTTAGA
>NW_011157599.1:0-495 GCF_000146605.3 Meleagris gallopavo | reverse complement strand
ATATGGAAGAAGGCATCTGTTATTTAAGAGAACATGCTGTGGTGGAAATGCTACATAGCCCCGATTTCATTCCTGACGAGCCAGACCAAGAGCATGATCCCGAGAGAGTCAGGTGTACACCAAACATGTGGCGTACATCCACAAAGACCGCACCAGAAAGGTACGCCAGCACATTTGCAGCAATGTATGGCAGAGGGGAAAGAAGACCCCTTATAAGTGAATTGGTTAATAAACTTCAAGACTTTGAGTTACATTTAAGCCCTCTGCGAGCTTGTGTTTCAGCCATTACAAAAGTAGCTGAAAAGCTGGACAGAATGGAGAACAAACAGAAGATATAATAGACAAACTATCAACCGTGCCTGAAGCTGATAAATCCGTGGAGGTAACGGATACATCAAATGGGGACCAGAATTCCCAAAACAGCCTATTGGAGGGGCTCATCAACTTGATTTCCCTCCCAGCCAGTGGCATCTAATGTCTCAGCTATCAAAAGAG
>NW_011157598.1:0-761 GCF_000146605.3 Meleagris gallopavo | reverse complement strand
CGCTGCCCCCGGACCCACCGGCGGGCTGCGGGCCTCCGAGCCCCAGGGTTAAGGTAGGAGCAGAGGGGCCGGTGCATCGCTGCTGGGGGACTGAAGCCATCCCGAGCAGCCCGGGGGCCCGCGGCCGCGGTGTGAGCCCGCTGGGATGGCTATGGGCAGCGTGATGCTGGCTGCAGAGGGATTTTTTTAGCCTGTAAACGGTTACGTAACTGGTGAGGTTATTGGGATGGGCTCCTCTTAGAGGAAAAACGTGGGAAGGGACTGCCTGCTGCACTGAGGGCTGCCACTTCCAATTGCAAAGCGAGTGGCAGGAGGGGGATGAGTATAAACGTTTTTATTCGTGTTCTGAAGCAGCCCAAAGCAGAGAGCGGGTGAAGCTACCGCGGCTTTGTGTGAGGCTTTGCAGTACCTCACTGTTGTATCCTAAGGGAAAGGCACTGGTTTCTTAAGGCAGGTGGTTTGTGTTCTGCTTTTGCTTTGTCTCGCTCTGCAAATCCCTTTGTGGCTCAGAGTATCTCTTTTCTCATAAGATTTGCTGAAGTCTCTGAGCTGGTTGCTTTTCTTTTGTCTTTTCCTCTTTTCCCCTCTTATTCTTTCAGGATCTTGTGAGTGGGGAGAATGAGGAGGAAGGTAATGGGATCAACTTGATGGAGTTCTCTGATGAGATCCTTCTGCACATCCTAAGCTACGTCCCTTGCACAGACCTGGTCCTGAACGTCAGGAAGACCTGCAGGAAGCTCTCAATGCTTTGCCTTGACAAG
>NW_011157597.1:0-743 GCF_000146605.3 Meleagris gallopavo | reverse complement strand
ATGGAACCCCTCTCCTGTAAGCAAGGAGAGCTGGGCTGTTCAGCCTCCTGGAGAAGTGAAGGCTCCAAGGGAACCTGGTAACAGCCTTTCAATACCTAAAGGAAAGAACAAGGGAAAATGGAGGTGAAATCTAAGGAAAATGTCTTGTACAGTGAGGGTGCTGAGGCAGTGGCACAGGTTGCCAGAGACATGGTGGATGTGCTGGCCCTTTCAAGGTGAGCCTGGCTCAGACTCTGAGCAACTTGATCTAGCTGTGGATGGTCAGCATGGGGGAGTCGGATCACATCGCAAACCTACCTGCATACAAGCAGCGCACACATGGGTGCATGATGTTCATTACCTGCTGGACACATCTCACACCACTGACTGGAGGAGCCCAGGCAATCCTTCAACTCCATCAGGCTGCAAAATGAAATCAGAAGAGACGCAGAACATAATTAAAACACAACAAGGATGCACACAATGCCCTTAAAAAACACCGCAAGGATGCAATTAGCACATAGCCCTATTAATGACAGCCATCCAGCTTAAGATCCTCCAGAAAAGCAGAGCTCACAGCTCTGAAATCAAGCAGGAATCACTCACCCCATTCTAAGGGCTCACCCACACCCAAAGGAAGCAGTCTCCAGATTCAGATGCTGCTCTTACACCTAGCAGCCCTTCAGCGCACTTGCGATCCCCCAAAAAGACAAGATCACAGCCCTGAAAAGAAAAAAGAAACCACTTACCCCATTCCAAGGACC
>NW_011157596.1:0-739 GCF_000146605.3 Meleagris gallopavo | reverse complement strand
ACCTCTCTTAGAAAGAAATGTTGAGGGGAACTGGGGATTGTTTCTGTTGGGAGAAGAGAAAAGCTCTGGAGATAGCTGATGACAGCCTTCCAAGACTCAAAGGGAGCGCATAAGCAGGAGGGGGCAACGGCTGTTTAGGAGGGTGGATAGCGATAGGACAAGGGGAAATGGTTTTCAAGTGAGACAGGGGAGGTTTAGGTTGGTTATTAGGAGGCAGCTTTTCACGCACAGGGTGGTGACGCACTGGAATGTGTGCTTGAGAGTCACTTCCAGGATGATCTGCTCCATGATCCGTGACCAGCACAGAGGTGAGACTGACATGCTGGTAGTTCCCCGCGTCACACTTTCTATCCTTCCTAAGAGGTGTGCTGTCACCTTTTTTCTCCTCACCAGGGACTGGACCTGACTGCCTCGACTTGTGAAATACCATGGAGAGTGGCTCGGTGACTGCAGCGGTGAATTCCCTCGGAACTCTGGGACTCATCTCGTCAGGACCCAAAGACTCCTGGATGTTTGGGTCCTCAGGTGGTCCAGAACCTGATCTCCCATGGCAGTGTGGGATGGGAAGGGGTCTGTGGGACTGAGGAAGCAATGGCAGTCCCCACTCACCAAACCAAGCAAAGATGAGGCTGTGCATAATGAGCAGTTCTCAGACAAGATGGAAGCCAAAATGGTGTTGGGTACCTGAGCCTTCTCTGGTGGTAAGCAACATCGTGCACAGAGTGCAGCCATGTGCTCC
>NW_011157595.1:0-420 GCF_000146605.3 Meleagris gallopavo | reverse complement strand
CGGCAGCGCCAGCAGCACCTCGTGCCTTAGGATGCCCGGTGCATTTCACACGGATGCACTCATCTCCTGCATCGCGAGCACTGGCCAAAATACCCGACCCGGGCGCTGAGCCGAGCTGGGGGCTCAGCGGTGACAGCCAGGGAACCCTGCCGCGCCGCAGCGTGTGCCCAGCGCCTCCGGTCCCGCTGCTGGGCACCGCCGGGCGCAGCCCGGCTCCGTCGTCTCCGCAGCTCCCTGCAGGGACCGACGGCCGTGCCCGGGATCCCCCCGAGCTCCTCTTGTGCAGGCGGAGCCGCCCCAGCTCTCCCGGAATCCCAGCCCGAGCGTTTCCCACGCGGTGCCGAGGAGGGCAGGGGATGCGGGGGAGGAACGGGGCCGGCGCTCGCGGTCCGACGGCACGGCCGTCTGCGCCGCCCCGTC
>NW_011157594.1:0-691 GCF_000146605.3 Meleagris gallopavo | reverse complement strand
TACATGTATTTCGCTTCTGCCGGTCTAATGAACAACCTTACCATGGGTCTCCTAGTTCAGAACACTATACCCACCTTGTTTAGAACATTTAACATCTATTGCAGCTTTATGAGAAAGAATTTGTTAGGTAAGTTGGGAACTATGTTTCTCAAATACGTTACTAAGACGTATATGGTATTCTTACTTTCCACATCAACTGTTTCCAAGGACGTGTTACAGCTTAATTCCTTAGATCGATTGCCCTTTTCAATGTTTCAGTGCAGAAACAATACCTTCATTTTCCACACAGGCAATCATCAGCACAAAGATGGTCAGGTAAGAGTAGGAGAAGGAAAGAGACAAAAGTCCCACGAAAGAACAAACAGAAAGCCTAGCTACAAAGACAGTGCTACAGCACTACAACTCACAACAGGTTCTTAGCCACAGAAGCTTTCCCTTCCCTCTTCCACAATACGATTCAATCAAAGCCCAGGCTCCTCCCCTAAAACTGAGCTGCAATTAATCCATGTCACAGAAGCCAGTTGCCAATACAAGGCTTATGCTGTCAGCTCACGGTCACCAACAATCCCTCCAACACAGCATTCTACTGCCAAACCTAGCTAATTCTCAACTGCAATGCACTTACAGAAGCTATTACTGGCTTCATTGCTGCTGAGAGTGGCAAAGGAACCCAAGTCAGCCTGACAGCTCT
>NW_011157593.1:0-353 GCF_000146605.3 Meleagris gallopavo | reverse complement strand
TCTCCAGCGTAATGGAATGGCATGAGCAGCAGACAATTGGCAGACAGTGGCCCTAATCATAAATTTGTAACGCGTGCCCCAAGCCCCCTCAAGAAGTCCCTCACTAATAACGTACCCCGGTGAGGCCAGTCTCTTTTCAGTGGTACGTGGAGACAGGACGAGGGGAAACGGACATAAGCTGCAGCATAGGAAGTTTTTGCACGAATGTGCGTAAGAACTTCTTCACGGTGAGGGTGACGGAGCACTGGAACAGGCTGCCCAGGGAGGTTGTGGAGTCTCCTTCTCTGGAGATATTCAAGTCTCGCCTGGACGCCTACCTGTGCGACCTGGTGTAGGGAACCTGCTTTGGCAGG
>NW_011157592.1:0-489 GCF_000146605.3 Meleagris gallopavo | reverse complement strand
CCAGGCCTGGGCTCCAGCACGGGAATGATGTGGAGCTTTGGAGCAGGTCCAGAGAAGGGCCACGAAGAGGATCAGAGGGCTGGAGCACCTCTCTTAGAAGAAATGTTGAGGGAACTGGGATTGTTTCTGTGGGAGAAGAGAAAGCTCTGGAGATAGCTCATGACAGCCTTCCAAGACTCGAAGGGAGCGCATAAGCAGGAGGGGGCAACGGCTGTTTAGGAGGGTGGATAGCGATAGGACAAGGGGAAATGGTTTTGAAGTGAGACAGGGGAGGTTTAGGTTGGTTATTAGGAGGCAGCTTTTCACGCACAGGGTGGTGACGCACTGGAATGTGTGCTTGAGAGTCACTTCCAGGATGATCTGCTCCATGATCCGTGACCAGCACAGAGGTGAGACTGACATGGCTGGTAGTTTGCCCCGCGTCACACTTCTATCCTTCCTAAGAGGTGTGCTGTCACCTTTTTCTCCTCACCAGGGACTTGACCTGAC
>NW_011157591.1:0-524 GCF_000146605.3 Meleagris gallopavo | reverse complement strand
TTGCTGGAAGGAAGCCCACAAAGCATTTCAGTGCAGGGCTGCTGAGAGAAGCTGTCAGAGCAGAGCACTCTGTCCCCTTGCAGAGTACCGGGATGCTTTTCCAGCTGACTGACTGACGGCTGCTTTGTCTGTGGCCCTGGCTCTGGAGGAGCAAAGCAGTGCTGAGAGTGGAAACGCAGCGATGTTGCAGCCCCGCTCTTGGAGTCCAAAGCCATTCCCACACGACCCATGGCTGTCTGCCAACGCCAAGTGGCACACGAGGTCCGGCAGTGGGTCAGGTAATGACATGACAAAAGGACAGCATGGACAGTTGTGATGCTACTTTATTTATTGGCACAGCACAGCACAGCATGGAAAGCCCCGGGTGATGCCAGCAGTGGTTCTCTGGCTGTCAGATGATGCCCCCAAACCCACACGCCGGGGGTGCTCCCACCTCCTGACTGATGGTGGAGAGGAGTGGGAGGGCAGAGGTGATGCTGGGGTGGTCTGGGGGCTGCTGTGCCTGTCGTACTTCCCCCAAGGAG
>NW_011157590.1:0-534 GCF_000146605.3 Meleagris gallopavo | reverse complement strand
TAGAATGCCAGACCTGAAGACCTTTACAGGAAATACGACAATGAAAGATAACTTTAAATAAATAACCCAATACAGCCACATTATTAATTGGCCTTGAAAGCGATTCAGTTTTTAACTACTGTTCTTTTAGAGTTGTGCCCTCTCTCCAGCAGCCACCAATTTACTCAGACAGCCATTACAAACCTAATTTTTTACATAACTATGCAAGGGCTGATCCAAAAGGAATGCCTCCTATTTTATAATGCTGACCAACACGTCACAGGTGGACACAGCAGAGGTTGAACCTTCCTGCCAGCACTCAGTTCATTCTGTAGCAAGGCGACAGACGGCCAGAATGACAGCACAGCAACTGATATGGAAGTGCGCATTTGTGAAGACAAACACGTGGATGTGAGCGCAGTGAGGCTTCAGCACTAGCAACAGTAATGCAAAAGACAAACCACCCAAACAGCCAGATTTTTTTCTTTTTTTCTTTTAAACAAGTCACAGCATGCAGGCACTCGTTCAACACTGGAAAAAAAGCATAGCTAATGT
>NW_011157589.1:0-584 GCF_000146605.3 Meleagris gallopavo | reverse complement strand
GGAAATGCCAAGGATGACGGCCCAGACAATACGGCAGGGAACGCCAAAAACTGAATGCCGGACATGAATAGTGGCAACACAAAGCCAAGGGGTCATTAGGCCAAGAGAATGGGGCAAGGAACACAAAAATAAGGAGGACAAGAGAATGTAATAGTGAAAACAGTGCAAGACCAGAGACAAGCAAGACACAGAACAAAGAGGATAGGCACCCTTCTGTGGGCACCATGAAGCGCAATTCAGAGCTCTGGGGGAACCCTATTGTGCCGGGCTCTGGAATGGGTAAACGCTGGCGGGTGTGCATCGCCCTTACCTGCTGGGCAGACAATGACCAGTCAGCAAAGTGAGGTTCCGGGGCATGCCGGGAAAATGCAGATTCCAGTTCCTTGCTGTTTCCACCGAGACCAACACATCTCTCCGTGCAGTTGTTACGGCACTTGGGAGCACCGCAGCTCTGCTGCCACCTGTTGGACACAATACAGTCATGAAGGCACTGCCCTGCATCCGGGCCTCTTTCACAAACCTGTGCTCCTTGCTCGGAGCACATGGCTGCACTCTGTGCACTATGTTGCTTTACCACCAGAGAA
>NW_011157588.1:0-434 GCF_000146605.3 Meleagris gallopavo | reverse complement strand
TCCCTCCCAGGACGAAGGCTGTGCTCCAGCCAGCAAGCAGCAGAGCCGTGGCCCGGCACGGCTGGAGCCAGG
Source organism: Meleagris gallopavo (assembly GCF_000146605.3). Classification (NCBI taxonomy): domain Eukaryota; kingdom Metazoa; phylum Chordata; class Aves; order Galliformes; family Phasianidae; genus Meleagris; species Meleagris gallopavo. The sequence goes on along the minus strand of NW_011157588.1, from coordinate 362 downwards.
CCTGGGGAGCAGCGCTGCCACGGGCTCTTGCCCGGCTCCTGCGGTGCTGCCCCGTCCACCCCCTCGCCCAACACGCCCCCCACCCCCTCGCCCCCGCAAGGCAGGAACCAGGGAAGAGCGGCACAGGGCCGTGGGGACGCAGCCCGACTTCTTGCCCCCGGCGCTGCTCAGTTTTGGTCCCCATCTCTGCCCACCCACCTGCTCCCCGGTGCTCGCCACGGAGCAGCACAGCTCTCCCCGGAAAACACACGGCCATCAGGAGGAGGAGGAAAACAAGGCGGGCAGGGGCCATGGCCCCCCACACTCGCACCACGCTTCCACCACCGCTGCTGCAGCCACAGTGAGCGTCGCATAGAGCGATG
>NW_011157587.1:0-602 GCF_000146605.3 Meleagris gallopavo | reverse complement strand
AAAAGACTAGATGACAAGACCAAATTGGACACTTGCAACCAAGAATAGGACATCTTCTCCCACAAATACCACTTGTCTCTCAAGGATAGGACATTTTCCCTAAATGCTATGGCAGTTCTGGCTAAGAAATACTCCTTTCCTTCCCTAAATGGGACATATGCACCCACAAATCCCACGACTCCGAGAAATTCCTCCCAGTTCCTCCCAGTTACACTCCATTACATTCCTCATCATGACACTTACTCCCAGACTTTTGGCATTTTACTGCGGAAGACCATTTCGATCCAGATATATGCCATTGGCCCTCACAACACCGATTGCCTCACAAAGATGTGGCACATCCCACCAGAAAGACCCATTTCTAGCCCCCAAAAGATGGCATTTACTCCCAGAAACACCAGCTTTCTCACACATTCCTCACTTTTCCCCCCACATAAGACCTTTCCACCCAGAAATGACAGTTCTCTTAGGAATACCTCCCCAATTCCCCCTAATCTGCTACACCACACTCCGCACTATGACACTTTCTCCCCAAACTAGGACGCTTTCTCCCAGAAAGGCCGCTTTTTCCCCCCAAAGTACACCGTTGGCTTCCAAAAAGA
>NW_011157586.1:0-798 GCF_000146605.3 Meleagris gallopavo | reverse complement strand
GAAGCAAGATTTCTCGGCCAGCTCCGGCAAAGTCTCCGGAGCGGTTCAGCGCGAATGCCGCTTTCTTGCTCGTGAGAGTGCAGGAGTGCGATTCCGATGCCGACAAGTGCGAATTCAGCCTCCTGCACTACCTGCGAGTGGGGTTTTTTCTCCGCAATCCAGAAAGGACAACTCCTCACTTTCTGAAACGCTCTCCCTGAGAGCACTACATCTATCGTTCCTCCAACTTCCAGGTGTCTTATTACAGAGTGTTTTCCCTTCCACTCTTTTCCTCTCTGAATGCAGACGTATAGCAGTGGAGAACCGCGCAGGGACGAATTGTGCCACGAAATATAGGCAGAGACATAGTATTCAGAGCTGGTCTGTGCAATCTGGATGTAGCCAAGGCGAAGTGCAAACCGCTCCTTTCCGATGTGCGCACAGGAGCCCGCTCACTCGTCGGAGAAAAGCAGCCGGCTGAAGTGGCTCGTTCTCGGCTAGCGAGAAACACGAGACCGCTGCTGACAGCTCAAAGCTGCATTCGGGGAGAAACGCTATTTCTCGGCCAGCTCCGGCAAAGTCTCCGGAGCGGTTCAGCGCGAATGCCGCTTTCCGCGCGTGAGAGTGAAGGAGAGCGATTCCGATGCCGACAACTGCGAATTCAGCCTCCTGCAACACCTGCGAGTGGGGGTTTTTTCTCCGCAATCCAGAAAGGATAACTCCTCACTTTCTGAAACGCTCTCCCTGAGAACACTACATCTGTCGCTCTTCGAACTTCCAGGTGTCTTATTAGAGAGGGTTTTCCCTTCCACACTTTTT
>NW_011157585.1:0-615 GCF_000146605.3 Meleagris gallopavo | reverse complement strand
AGTGATTAGCAAGACTCACTCACCTTTAACAGCCCCATATGGCCAGTGCGTAAAGCCAGTGGAGAATGGAGGCTGACGGTGGACTACCGTGGCCTGAATGAAGTCACACCCCCATTGAGTGCTGCTGTGCCAGATATGTTAGAACTCCAATATGAATTGGAGTCAAAGGCAGCCAATGGTACGCCACCATTGATATTGCTAACGCCTTTTTCTCCATTCCTTTGACCAAAGAATCTAGGCCACAGTTTGCTTTCACCTGGAGGGGCATTCAGTATACCTGGAATCGTTTGCCCCAGGGGTGGAAACATAGCCCAACCATTTGCCATGGGTTGATCCAAGCTGCACTGGAACAGGGAGGTGCTCCTGAGCACTTACAGTATATTGATGACATCATCGTGTGGGGCAACACAGCAAAGGAAGTTTTTGAGAAAGGAGAGCAAATAATCCAGATCCTTCTGCGTGCTGGTTTCGCTATTAAGCGAAGCAAAGTGAAAGGGCCTGCCCAGGAAATTCAGTTCCTAGGTATAAAGTGGCAAGATGGCCGTCGTCACATCCCAACAGATGTGATCAACAAAATCAGTGCCATGTCTCCACCCACTAATAAGAAAGAGACAC
>NW_011157584.1:0-526 GCF_000146605.3 Meleagris gallopavo | reverse complement strand
AATATGATATTTTCTCCAAGAAATGCCAGTTTTATCGCAAATATACGACATTTTATACCGCATAGAGCCGCTTTCTCCCGAAAGTAAGCCATTTTCTGCCAGGAACTGCAGTTTCCTCCCACAAATACCATTTTTCAACCAGAAATAGGACGTTTTCTCCCATCAATACCGTTTTTCAACCAGAAATATGACGTTTTCTCCGAGAAATAGTAGCTTTTCTCCCAAAATACGATATTCTGCCCCAGAAATTCCAGTTTTATCACCGAAGACTCTACGTTTTTCACCAGAAATACCTATTTTATCCCCAAACATGACATTTTCTCCAGAAATACCAGATTTCTTCCCTTAAATATGACACCTTTTCCAAGAAATAGTAGATTTTTCCCCAAAAATATGATATTTTCTCCAAGAAATGCCAGTTTTATCGCAAATATACGACATTTTATACCACAAATAGCCGCTTTCTCCCAAAAATATGCCATTTTTCTGCCAGGAACTGCAGTTTCCTCTCACAAATACCATTTTT
>NW_011157583.1:0-461 GCF_000146605.3 Meleagris gallopavo | reverse complement strand
CCAAGAAATAGTACATTTTTCCCCAAAAATATGATATTTTCTCCAAGAAATGCCAGTTTAATCGCAAATATACGATATTTTATACCGCAAATATCCGCTTCCTCCCAAAAAATATGCCATTTTTCTGCCAGGAACTGCAGTTTCCTCCCACAAATACCATTTTTTCTTCAAGAAATACGCGTTTTCTCCCCAAAAATATGATATTTTGCTCCAGAAATTCCAGTTTCATCACCGAAGACTCTACGTTTTTCACCAGAAATACCTATTTTATCCACAAACATGACATTTTCTCCAGAAATACCAGATTTCTTCCCTTAAATATGACACCTTTTCCAAGAAATAGCAGATTTTCCCCAAAAATATGATATTTTCTCCAAGAAATGCCAGTTTTATCGCATAAATACGACATTTATACCGCAAATAGCCGCTTCTCCCAAAATATGCAGTTTCTGCCAGGAACT
>NW_011157582.1:0-526 GCF_000146605.3 Meleagris gallopavo | reverse complement strand
CTTTGAACTCCAAGAGTGGAAATGGAGGTTGATGTGCAGAGGAAATTCCTCCCCCAGAGGCGGCGAGGCCCTGGCCCAGGCCACCCGGAGGCTGTGGGTGCCCTACGTCCCGTCTCGGGGAGGGGACAAGGGTGGCAGTTGGTTTGTGCCAAAGCGCCAGCGCTTCTGCGTGAACTTTAGCGGACAGCAGGCGCCGTCCTGCTCTGACTAGCAGGCAATCGTTTGCTCTGCAATAGGAACCGAGCAAGAACCAGTAGCACGTTTTCTCCCTCCTCTGCTTCATTTCGCTCTGTGGGCTGGACCGAGAATCTGGAAGTGGGAGAGAGACGGGAGGAAGGCAGTGCTGCAAGCCTCGTGTGCCTGCTGTCACTGCTCGCTCTGTGATCGCGGCGGCCTTATCAGAGGCACATCCATCGTGCTGCCAGAAGCGGCGCTCAGCCGCCACGATAACAGCCTGCGGCTCCTCTCCAGCACCTGCCCTGGGTCACTCATTTCTCAGGATCCTCCAGGGAGCGCAACGTTCCCC
>NW_011157581.1:0-1415 GCF_000146605.3 Meleagris gallopavo | reverse complement strand
AGCAGCGCCTCCAGGTGAGCGAAGCCGAAGGCTCGGTAGAAGCAGTTCCCGTCCGGTCGCGTTTTGCGGATGTAGGAATACTTTTGCAGGAGGTCCTGGGGACAGTTGGGGACCCAAAAGGGATGTGAGGGGACAGAGGGGACGTTGGGGGACGTGGGAGTGCTGGGGGTGCGGCGGGGGTACGGTAAAGGGTGGGTCAGAGGGGTGTGGGGACATCAAGGGGACGTCAAGGGTGTGGAAAAGGGGATGTGGGGACATTCAAAGGGATGTGGGGACACCCAAAGGGGACAGGAAGACACCAAGGGGACAGGAGGACACCGAGGGGACAGGAGAACACCAAAAGGGGACACAAGGACACCCAAAGGGGACAGGAGAACAACAAGGGGACAGAAGGACACGCAAAGGGACAGAAGAACACCAAGGGAACAGGAGGACACCAAGGGAACACGAGGACACCCAAAGGGGACAGGAGGACACCAAGGAGATAAGAGAACACCCAAAGGGGACACAAGGACACCAAGGGGACACGAGGACACCAAGGGGACACCCAAAGGGGACAGGAGTACACCAAGGGGACAAGAGGACACCCAAAGGGGACACGAGGACACCCAAAGGGGACACGAGGACACCAAGGGGACAAGAAGACACCCAAGGGGACACGAGGACACCCAAGGGGACAAGGAACACCAAGGGGACAGGAGGACACCCAAAGGGGACACGAGGACACCCAAAGGGGACACAGGAACACCAAGGGGACAGGAGGACACCCAAAAAGGACAGGAGAACACCAAGAGGACACAAAGACACCCAAAGGGGACACCAGGACACCCAAAAGGGACACAGGGACACCAAGGGGACATGAGGACGTGCTAAAGGGACACGGGGACATTGAGGGGAAGGGGACGTGAAGAGACCCCAAAGGGGACATAAGGACAGCCTAGAGGACACCAGGACCCCCTGGGGGACGTGAGATCACCCTAAAGGACCGTAGGGACGCTCTGAAGGGGACGTGGGGATTCACTGAAAGGACACAGGGGCAGCTTGGGGACACCAGAACCTCTTGGGGACACCTTAAAGGGCCACGGGGACACCAAGGGGACGCAAGGATTCCTAAAGGGACATGGGGACACCCGAAATGGACACCAGAAACAGCCCGAAGGGACACGGGGACACCGAGGGGACATGGGGACACCCCAAAGGGATAGAAGAGCTGAAAGGGGTGCACACAGGGTTGCGGTGGGGCCACCCCCAGTGCCATACTGGTGTGTACTGGTGCGTACTGGTGCCTACCTTGATCTTCTGCTGGTAGATGTGGTCGTCCTGCGCGTACTCCTTGTACAGCACCGCCAGCTCCAGGCGCTCCGACACCAGCGGGTTCTGCACAGCGATCTGGGAAGGGTGCCGTAATTAACGTG
>NW_011157580.1:0-504 GCF_000146605.3 Meleagris gallopavo | reverse complement strand
AAGGGAAAGCAAAGGAAAGAACGAAAACTAAAAACAATGCAAAGCAGTGCAAAGCAAAACTTGGAATGGAAAACAAAAGAGGAAACCAAAGCAATAGGGAAAAAAAAAAAAAGGAAAAGAAAGAAAAAAATCATAGAAGTGAAACAAAGCCCAGAAAAATCTTTTGAAAAGAAGGAAAATGAAAAGGATTACTCTTAGAAAAGAAAAACTAATGGGAAGAAAGGAATGCAAAGAAAAAAATGAGAAAATGAAGAAAACAGTGGAAAAGCAAAGAGAAAAATGCAGTAAGGAAAAATAAGGGGAAAAAAAAGCAAAGAAAACCAATGACATTCAAATCAACATAGAAGACATTTTTAGATTTTTTTAATAAAAAATATAAGAGAAAAAAAAGAAAAAAGCAAAGCAAAGCAACGACATCCAAAGCAAAACAATACAACACAAAACAAACAAAACAAAACAAAAAAAACCCAAAAGCCAAAGAAAAATAAAACAATAAAAAAAAAA
>NW_011157579.1:0-456 GCF_000146605.3 Meleagris gallopavo | reverse complement strand
CCCCAGCCTGTATTGGTGCATGCAATTATTCCTCCCTAGGCCGTAAGACCCTACACTTGCTTTGTTGAACCTCATCCGGTTTCTTCTGCCCAGCTCTCTCCAGCCTGTCCAGGTCTCGCTGAATGGCAGCACAGCCTTCAGGCGTGTCAGCCAATCCTCCCGACTTCGTATCATCAGCAAACTTGCTGAGGGTGGCCACTGTCCCCTCATCAAGGTCATTGATGAAGACGTTGAACAAGACCGGACCCAGCACAGACCCCTGGGGGACACCACTGGTCACAGGTCTCCAGCCAGACTCTGCACCACCAACGACGACCCTCTGCGCTCTGCCACTCAGCCAGTTCTCAACCCACCTCACTGTCCACTCGTCTATCCCACACTTCCTCAGCTGTGTTATAAGGCTGTCGTGGGAGCCAGTATCAAAGGCCTTTCTAAAATCAAGGTAGACTGCATCTA
>NW_011157578.1:0-399 GCF_000146605.3 Meleagris gallopavo | reverse complement strand
GTACATTTTTCCCCAAAAAGATGATATTTTCTCCAAGAAATGCCAGTTTAATCGCAAATATACGACATTTTATACCGCAAATACCCGCTTTCTCCCAAAAATATGCCATTTTTCTGCCAGGAACTGCAGTTTCCTCCCACAAATACCATTTTTCAACCAGAAATAGGACGTTTTCTCCCATCAATACCGTTTTTCAACCAGAAATATGACGTTTTCTCCGAGAAATAGTAGCTTTCTCCCAAAATATGATATTCTGCCCCAGGAATTCCAGTTTTATCACCGAAGACTACGTTTTTCACAGAAATACCTATTTTATCCCCAAACATGACATTTTCTCCAGGAAATACCAGATTTCTTCCCTTAAATATGACACCTTTTCCAAGAAATTAGTAGATTTTT
>NW_011157577.1:0-420 GCF_000146605.3 Meleagris gallopavo | reverse complement strand
GCCCCAGAAATTCCAGTTTTATCACCGAAGACTCTACGTTTTTCACCAGAAATACCTATTTTATCCCCAAACATGACATTTTCTCCAGAAATACCAGATTTCTTCCCTAAAATATGACACCTTTTCCAAGAAATAGTAGATTTTTCCCAAAATATGATATTTCCCCAAGAAATGCCAGTTTAATCGCAAATATACGACATTTTATACCGCAAATACCCGCTTTCTCCCAAAAATATGCCTTTTTCTGCCAGGAACTGCAGTTTCCTCCACAAATACCATTTTTTCTACAAGAAATACCAGTTTTCTCCCCACAAATACCATTTTTCAACCAGAAAATAGGACGTTTTCTCCCATCAATACCGTTTTTCAACCAGAAATATGACGTTTTCTCCGAGAAATAGTAGCTTTCTCCCAAAATAT
>NW_011157576.1:0-539 GCF_000146605.3 Meleagris gallopavo | reverse complement strand
CCTTAAGAAGACAGAAGAGAAGCCAAAAAAACACAAAGTAGTTACAAAGCAGCTGCATGTTTTTCTTACAGCGCTGCACACACACACGCTGGGCGCAGAGGGGGCAGCCCCTCCTAGTTTTGCACTCCACAAGTGACAGCTTAAGGATAGTTTGGGAGACAAGTTATACATATGCAAGAAGAGGAGGGGATAATTACAATCGGTTCCAAGCAACGAGGCGTAGATTATTCTGATATTACGATTAGAATACGAGGGCATATCACAGCCGTTTCCAAGAAGTTATCATCCTATCGCCCACCCCAACTGCTGAGTTACTGAGACGTGCAGTTTGTAGTGGAATTCCTAAGTCACAGGCTGAACCAACACGTGAGCACGAGTGCCTGGTGCGAGAGAGAGACAAGGCTGCATTCCTCGGCTCGCCCCCCTCGACATCCCTCCCTGCAGCCTCTGTTTTGCCTTTGTTCGTTCTGCACCCTCTTGCCCCAGTTCATAATTAAGTGAAATGCCGTTCTGAAACGATTCTAAAGAAACGTGTTCCA
>NW_011157575.1:0-570 GCF_000146605.3 Meleagris gallopavo | reverse complement strand
AAATGTTTATTTTGTGGAGAAATGGGTATTTCTGGGAGATAGCGACATTTTCTGGGAGAAAGTGCCATTTTTGCAGAAAATGCCGTATTTTCAGGGAGAAACGCTGAGATTTGTCGTAGAAACTCTCGTATTTCTGGGAGAAAAGCGGGGATTTCTGGTAGAAAATATCATATTTCTGGGGAGAATACTGCAACTTCGGGGAGAAAATGTCATATTTTGGGGAGAAAAGCTGGTATTCTGGGAGAAAATATATTTCTGAGAGACAACTGCAATTTTCGTGGAGAAAACGCCATGTTTCTGGTTGAAATATGGGATTTGTGGGAGAAAAGTGCAGTTCCTGGCAGAAAATGGCGTACTTTTGGGGAGAAGCGTGGAATTTCTGGGAGAAAATGGCGTATTTTTGCGAGATAACTGGTATTTCTGAGAGAAAATGTTATATTTTTGGGGAGAAAACTCCTATTTCTTGGAGAAAATGTCATATTTTGAGGATGAAAACTGGCATATCTGGGAGAAAATGCCGTGTTTTGGGGGACTAAACTGGAATTTCTGGTAGAAAACGTTGTGTTTGTC
>NW_011157574.1:0-648 GCF_000146605.3 Meleagris gallopavo | reverse complement strand
GATAGCGATAGGACAAGGGGAAGTCGTTTTGAAGTGAGACAGGGGAGGTTTAGGTTGGTTATTAGGAGGAAGCTTTTCACACACAGGGTGGTGACGCACTGGAATGTGTGCTTGAGAGTCACTTGCAGGATGATCTGCTCCATGATCCGTGACCAGCACAGAGGTGAGACTGACATGCTGGTAGTTCCCCGCGTCACACTTTCTAACCTTCCTAAGAGGTGTGCTGTCACCTTTTTTCTCCTCACCAGGGACTTGACCTGACTGCCTCGACTTCTGAATTGAGCCTTTGAGAGTGGCTCGGTGACTGCAGCGGTGAATTCCCTCGGAACTCTGGGACTCATCTCGTCAGGACCCCAAAGACTCGTGGATGTTTGGGTCCTCAGGTGGTCCAGAACCTGATCTCCCATGGCAGTGTGGGATGGGAAGGGGTCTGTGGGACTGAGGAAGCAATGGCAGTCCCTACCTCACCAAACCGAAGCAAAGATGAGGGCTGTGCATAATGAGCAGTTCTCAGACAAGATGGAAGCCAAAAATGGTGTTGGGTACCTGAGCCTTCTCTGGTGGTAAGCAACATGGTGCACAGAGTGCAGCCATGTGCTCCGAGCAAGGAGCACAGGTTTGTGCAAGAGGCCCGGATGCAGGGCAGTG
>NW_011157573.1:0-442 GCF_000146605.3 Meleagris gallopavo | reverse complement strand
CCCTGCCGTATTGTCTGGGCCGTCATCCTTGGCATTTCCTTCCGTGTTCTCTTGGCCCTTGCCTTTGCCTGGGCATTCCCTTGCCCTCCTGTTTTTGTAGAACCCGCACCGTGGGGCGGGGTGCAGCCCTGCGAGCACAGCTGGGGGGCAGTTTGGCTGTGGAGTGGGGCAGAGCCAGGCTCCACCCCTCCCTGATCCCATTGAAGGGCTGGGAAGAGTAGGGGCAGCATGTGAACCTGGGGAGTGCTTCCTTTGGAGTATGCCTTGTTCTTTGGTGATGGAGTGAGTGTTAGTTTTTTTTCTTCCTCCATTGTGGAGCTGGTCTCTCTGTTTTTAGCAGGGAACCCTGAGCGTACTTAAGGGCTGGTAGGTATTTGGACCTGGAAGCTGCTTCCTTCACTTGAGAGTGTGGGGAGTATTGGTCCTTGGAATGGGGTAAGTG
>NW_011157572.1:0-528 GCF_000146605.3 Meleagris gallopavo | reverse complement strand
GGTTTCTTTTTTTCTTTCAGGGCTGTGATCTTGCTTTTTGGGGGATGGCAAGTGCACTGAAGGGCTGCTAGGTGTAAGAGCAGCATGTGAATCTGGAGACTGCTTCCTTTGGGGTGTGGGGTGAGCCCTTAGAATGGGGTGAGTGATTCCTGCTTTTCTTTTCAGAGCTGTGAGCTCTGCTTTTCTGGAGGATCTCAAGCTGGATGGCTGTAATTCATAGGGCTATGTGCTAATTGCATCTATGCGGTGGGTGTTTTTTAAGGGCATTGTGTGCATCCTTGTTGTGTTTTAAATGATGTTCTGCGTCTCTTCTGATTTCATTTTTGCAGCCTGATGGAGTTGAAGGATTGCCTGGGCTCCTCCATCAGTGGTGTGAGATCTGTCCAGCAGGTAATGAACATCATGCACCCCATGTTGGTGCGCTGCTTGTATGCAGGTAGGTTTGCGATGTGATCCGCCTCCCCATGCTGACCATCCCACAGCTAGATCAAGTTGCTCAGAGTCTGAGCCAGGCTCACCTTGAAAGGC
>NW_011157571.1:0-361 GCF_000146605.3 Meleagris gallopavo | reverse complement strand
TCCCAGGTTTGGGGTAGGACCCAGGTTTGAGTGAGGAGGGGGAGGTTAGGGTTTGGGGTCTGGGGTTGCGTGTAATGTTCGGGGAGGGGTCTGGGGGGGTCCCCAGGTTTGGGGCTCACCTACCGGGAGTCGTTGTAGAGCCGCCAGCCGGCCGCGTCCCGGCACAAGGCGGTGTAGTGGCCGTAGTGAACACTGCCCGAGTGGTTGCACAGCGCATACAGGCTGTACACGGGGCTGCCTGGAGGGGAAAGGGGGCACACAGGAGGGCTGGGTGTCGCCTTCGGACCCCCCACGCTCCCCCCCCTTCGACCCCCCAGCTTCTCTCCTTACCCGCCTTCTCGCTGGCGAACTCGCGCAGGTT
>NW_011157570.1:0-499 GCF_000146605.3 Meleagris gallopavo | reverse complement strand
CTTGGTGTCCTTAGGGTGCACTCAACCCACTGTTGATGTCCCTGATGAAGGGGAACCCAGATGCTTGTACAAACTGGGCGTAGAAGCCCTTGGGAGCAGCCCTGCGGAGGACTCGGGGATCCTGGTGGACAAAGAGCTGGACATAAGCCAGTAGTGTGCACTTGCAGCCCCAGAAGGCCAACTAGATCCTGGGCTGCATTCAAAGAGGAGCGACCAGCAGGGAGAGGGAGGTGATTGTCCCCCTCGACTCGGCTCTGGTGCGGCCCCATGTGCAGCACTGCGTCCAGGCCTGGGGCTCCAGCACAGGAATGATGTGGAGCTTTTGGAGCAGGTCCAGAGAAGGGCCACGAAGATGATCAGAGGGCTGGAGCACCTCTCTTAGAAAGAAATGTTGAGGGAACTGGGATTGTTTGTGTGGGAGAAGAGAAAGCTCTGGAGATAGGCTCGAATGGGCAGCCTTCCAAGACTCGAAGGGAGCGCATAAGCAGGAGGGGGCAAC
>NW_011157569.1:0-717 GCF_000146605.3 Meleagris gallopavo | reverse complement strand
CTGAGATGAGAAGCGCAGGCAGAGAAGCGCAGGCGAGAAGCGCAGGCAGAGAAGCGCAAGCGAAGCAGCGCAGGCAGAGAAGAGAGCATCAGGTGACCTTGCCGGGAGTTATATCTCCTCGCTGACCGCAAAGCCCCTGGGGAAACGTAGCTGCTCTTCTCCGCTGGACAGGCACCCGGAACTTGAGCATCAGCAGTCAAACCCCCAGTGCATTGCATGATGTTATGATGTGGAATACCGATAATGAAAAATCATGAAACCATGACATTTGGTCATTGAAAAGCGGCGAGTTACAGCAATACAGGAAAGGCACTACAGAAAATGACTTATTGGATGAGGAAAAACTTGCATTGCTTTGGGAGTAAATTCTGTAAATTCTGTCTGCCAGCTGAAAGTTCTCAAGGGACAGAGAGAAAAATCTTGGCGAAAATCATCAGGTGCTGTGCTTTCACTTGACTCAGTGCTGCTGAGACACCGCATGATGAAAACCTAAGGAAAGGCTGTGAGGGGATTTCCCCAGTGAAAAGTACAAATTCGGAAATGGGAGACGTTCAGAAAATCCAGAATGATACCAAGGCAAACGTAACAGTGGCATGCTGCAAAGCCAGTGCCAGAAAGAAAGAATTCACCTTCAGGAGCATTTCAAAGCCCAGCTAAAAAGATTCACTGGCTGGCACTGGCTGTAGGATCGTCTTCATTAAAAGCAACAATTGAAAA
>NW_011157568.1:0-579 GCF_000146605.3 Meleagris gallopavo | reverse complement strand
CGGCCCAGACAATACGGCAGGGAACGCCAAAACTGAATGCCGACATGAATGTGGCAACACAAAGCCAAGGGGTCATTAGGCCAAGAGAATGGGGCAAAGGAACACAAAATAGGAGGACAAGAGAATAGTAATAGTGAAAACAGTGCAAGACCAGAGACAAGCAAGACACAGAACAAAGAGGATAGGCAGCCTTCTGGGCACCATGAAGCGCAATTCAGAGCTCTGGGGGGAACCCTATTGTGCCGGGCTCTGGAATGGGTAAACGCTGGCGGGTGTGCATCGCCCTTACCTGCTGGGCAGACAATGACCAGTCAGCAAAGTGAGGTTCCGGGGCATGCCGGGAAATGCACATTCCACTTCCTTGCTGTTTCCACCAAGACCAACACATCTCTCCGTGCAGTTGTTACGGCACTTGGGAGCACCGCAGCTCTGCTGCCACCTGTTGGACACAATACAGTCATGAAGGCACTGCCCTGCATCCGGGCCTCTTGCACAAACCCTGTGCTCCTTGCTCGGAGCACATGGCTGCACTCTGTGCACCATGTTGCTTACCACCAGAGAAGGCTCAGGTACCCAACA
>NW_011157567.1:0-451 GCF_000146605.3 Meleagris gallopavo | reverse complement strand
AAAGTGTGTTTCTGCATTGATCACTGACAAGGGGCAACTGAGCTAAAGAATTAAGCTGTAACACAACTTTTAGAATTAGCTGATGTGGAATGTAAGAACAGCGTATACATGTTAGTAGCATATTTTAGAAACATAGTTACCGGATTGCCTAACAAATACCTTCTCATAAAGCTGCAATAGAATTTAAATGTTTTAAACAAGGTGGGTACAGTGTTCTGAACTAGGAAACATACTGTGAAGTTGTTCATTCGAGCGGCAAGCGTGAAATAGATTTAACAAACTTTGAAGGAGTCAGGGCCTTGACACAAAGCAGAGCTGTCCCACTCTGTGGGAATGTGAGGATGCCACGTGCAGGCTTCAGGATGCTCCCCACCATCCTCCTTCCGAGCTGATCTTCATGCAAGGACAAATAAATGACCAGAACATTGACCAGTGTAAAGGGGGTAATTGA
>NW_011157566.1:0-599 GCF_000146605.3 Meleagris gallopavo | reverse complement strand
CCACAGCACGCACCTCGTGCGCTGCATAGAGGAGCATTTCCGTGAGTGCCCCTGCTCCCTTGTTCCTCTGGTCCTCCAGTGCAGCCAAGGACTACCAGCTCACCACTTGGTCGTCCACTTTTCACTTTTTTCACTTCCGCAGTAGCTGGAACTTCGTTTTTGGTTAAAAAAGAAAAACAAACAAACAGGGACTGGGACTTTGCAGAGACAGAGCTGAGAAATGATTTCATAAGAAGATAAGATACAATTTAATAAGATGTAATGAAAGATATACAACGATACAAAACGACAAGACAGACTACAAGGCTTAGAAGCAGGGCTAAGTGCGCTGACCTGCCCCATTTTGCAGGCCCGTTGTCTGCTTTCTTTGGCCACTCTTCTCTGCGTTTCTCCCTGCTGCCTCCTCTTCCATGTCCTGTTACAGGGTTCTAACAATTCTATTCTGCGATTCAGTTCCCTTACCCTTCCCACCACAGGTGTGTTTTTCTCACGCTTTTCCCACTTACAAAATGCAGGGCAGCCCCCTGGAGTGGCCCCTGTGATTTCCTCAATAACCTACCAATTAATGAGCTTTGTTCCTTGTAGTTGTCTCAGTGTCT
>NW_011157565.1:0-540 GCF_000146605.3 Meleagris gallopavo | reverse complement strand
TTTCTAGGGCTGTGATCTTGTCTTTTGGGGTATGGCAAGTGCACTGAAGGGCTGCTAGGTGTAAGAGCAGCATGTGAATCTGGAGACTGCTTCCTTTGGGGTGTGGGGTGAGCCCTTAGAATGGGGTGAGTGATTCCTGCTTGATTTCAGAGCTGTGAGCTCTGCTTTTCTGGAGGATCTCAAGCTGGATGGCTGTAATTAACGTGTTAATTGCATCCATGCGGTGGGTGTTTTTTAAGGGCATTGTGTGCATCCTTGTTGCGTTTTAAATTATGTTCTGCGTCTCTTCTGATTTCATTTTGCAGCCTGATGGAGTTGAAGGATTGCCTGGGCTCCTCCAGTCAGTGGTGTGAGATGTGTCCAGCAGGTAATGAACATCATGCACCGCTTGTTGTTGCGCTGCTTGTATGCAGGTAGGTTTGCGATGTGATCCGACTCCCCCATGCTGACCATCCACAGCTAGATCAAGTTGCTCAGAGTCTGAGCCAGGCTCACCTTGAAAGGGCCAGCACATCCACCATGTCTCTGGCAACCTGTGCC
>NW_011157564.1:0-521 GCF_000146605.3 Meleagris gallopavo | reverse complement strand
TTTTCTCCGACGAGTGAGCGGGCTCCTGTGCGCGCATCGGAAAGGAGCGGTTTGCACTTCGCCTTGGCTACATGCAGAATGCACTACGCCTACCTCTGAATACTATGTCTCTGCCTTTATTTCGAGCCACAATTCATGCTAGTCAGGTTTTCCACTGCTACACATCTGCATTCAGACAGGAAAAGAGTGGAAGGGAGAACCAGCTCTAATAAGGCATTTGCAAGTTCGAGGAGCGACAGCTGTAGTGCTCTCAGGGAGAGCGTTTCAGAAAGTGGGGAGAGATCCTTTCAGGACTGCGGAGAAAAACCACCCACTCGCAGGTAGTGCAGGAGGCTGAATTCGCACTTGTCGGCATCGGAATCGCACTCCTTCGCTCTCACGCGTAGAAAGCGGCATTCGCGCTGAACCGCTCCGGAGACTTTGCCGTAGCTGGCCGAGAAATCGCGTTTCTCCCCGAACTCCGCTTTCAGCCGTCAGCAGCGGTCTCGTGTTTCTCGCTTGCCGAGAACGGGCCACTTCAG
>NW_011157563.1:0-579 GCF_000146605.3 Meleagris gallopavo | reverse complement strand
TCCCATGGCAGTGTGGGATGGGAAGGGGTGTGGGGGACTGAGGAAGCAATGGCAGTCCCCACCTCACCAAAGCAAAGATGAGGGCTGTGCATAATGAGCATTTCTCAGACAAGATGGAAGCAAAAATGGTGTTGGGTAGCTGAGCCTTCTCTGGTGGTAAGCAACATCGTGCACAGAGTGCAGCCATGTGCTCCGAGCAAGGAGCACAGGTTTGTGCAAGAGGCCCGGATGCAGGGCAGTGCCTTCATGACTGTATTGTGTCCAACAGGTGGCAGCAGAGCTGCGGTGCTCCCAAGTGCCGTAACAACTGCCCGGAGAGATGTGTTGGTCTCGGTGGAAACAGCAAGGAAGTGGAATGTGCATTTCCCGGCATGCCCCGGAACCTCACTTTGCTGACTGGTCATTGTCTGCTCAGCAGGTAAGGGCGATGCACACCCGCCAGCGTTTACCCATTCCAGAGCCCGGCACAATAGGGTTCCCCCAGAGCTCTGAATTGCGCTTCATGGTGCCCAGAAGGCTGCCTATCCTCTTTGTTCTGTGTCTTGCTTGTCTCTGGTCTTGCACTGTTTTCACTATTAC
>NW_011157562.1:0-557 GCF_000146605.3 Meleagris gallopavo | reverse complement strand
GAATGTGGAGAGCTTTGCCCCACAAGATGCATGGAAAGGCTTGGGGGAGGGGTGAAAGAATGGTTGACAGCTGTGAATGTTTGCTACTTCTGCAGATAGTTTTTGTACATTACGAGTTTAGCAGTTAATCAATAGCTTAAAACCAAAGTGCACTGTTTTAAAATACAGCTGTGTATTTTCTTCAGTCAAAAATACAAGCACAAATGCAATACAAAAATATAGAGGACTGAATTTGCTTGCTTATGTGCTTATGGTTATTTTGACTGTGCCTCAAACTTCAGTGTCTTGTCACCGAATCTGGTCAGATGCTTGAACAGATGAGGTCTGATTCTGAGGATAAGAGTTTCTGTGTCCTGTGAAGAGTTGGCACATGCTGAGCTATCAGAAATGGAAGTAAATGTCAGAGGAAGCCAAGTAGTAGAGACAACGGCCAGACTGAAATGTTCACCACTGCCTGGAATTTCTCTGATAGCAACAGAAAACCAAGCCTTGTGAACGTGCAGTTCCGGTGCCACTCTTAAATGATGGTGCTATTCGAAAGGTTCTGGCCTTACTTT
>NW_011157561.1:0-516 GCF_000146605.3 Meleagris gallopavo | reverse complement strand
AGGGAACAGCCACCACAAACATGCTAGGGGATGAAAGGACTGAGCGTAGTCCTGCTCCATAAGGCCTGGGAGTACTGGTGGGTGGGAGCTGGATACAAGCCAGCAGTGGGCCCTTCCAGCCCAGAAAGCCAACCGTATCCTGGGCTGCATCCAAAGATGCGCAGTCAGCGGGCGAAGGGAGGAGATCCCCATCCCTCTGCTCTGCGCTGGTGAGGCCTCACCTGCAGTGCTGCGTCCAGATGCGGAGTCCTCAGTGCAGGGAGACATGGAGCTGTGCGAGTGCATCCAGAGTACAGCCACAAACACGAACCCAAGGATGGAACCCCTCTCCTGTAAGCAAGGAGAGCTGGGCTGTTCAGCCTGGAGAAGTGAAGGCTCCAAGGGAACCTGGTAACAGCCTTTCAAATACCTAAAGGAAAGAACAAGGGAAAATGGAGGTGAAATCTAAGGAAAATGTCTTGTACAGTGAGGGTGCTGAGGCAGTGGCACAGGTTGCCAGAGACATGGTGGATGTGC
>NW_011157560.1:0-414 GCF_000146605.3 Meleagris gallopavo | reverse complement strand
CATGACATGACACCCATGAGAGGTACAGGCACACAACAGGCATCTGGGTTAGGTGCGCTGTCTTTCTAACGAGGCTTTCTGTCTGTTCTTCCCGGGACTGTTCTCATTGCGTGTTGCTTGGGGTCTTAATCCCCGGGATTTACAGTTCCCTTCCGTGTGCTGATTTGAAATACAAACCCACAGTTCACCCACGATCCTCAGATCCGTGACCGTGAACACTCCAGATGAGATGCGCTAGCGTTGTGGCCCATTTTGCAGACTGGAAGTAGTATTGCACTCTTGTTATATCTTCTTGCTTTCTCCTTTCTTGCCAGAGAGAGGTGCTGAGCCCAATGCACAGATCTACGCGAAAGCGGTGCAGAAAGTCCTTTCTGAGAGAGCTCGTCTCCAGGCTGGAGGGCTTCCTACAGCAGC
>NW_011157559.1:0-358 GCF_000146605.3 Meleagris gallopavo | reverse complement strand
GGAGGTGATTGTCCCCCTCGACTCGGCTCTGGGTGCGGCCCCATGTGCAGCACTGCGTCCAGGCCTGGGGCTCCAGCACAGGAATGATGTGGAAGCTTTTGGAGCAGGTCCAGAGAAGGGCCACGAAGATGATCAGAGGGCTGGAGCCCCTCTCTTAGAAAGAAATGTTGAGGGAACTGGGATTGTTTCTGTGGGAGAAGAGAAAGCTCTGGAGATAGCTCATGACAGCCTTCCAAGACTCGAAGGGAGCGCATAAGCAGGAGGGGGCAACGACTGTTTAGGAGGGTGGATAGCGATAGGACAAGGGGAAATGGTTTCAAGTGAGACAGGGGAGGTTTAGGTTGGTTATTAGGAGGCA
>NW_011157558.1:0-588 GCF_000146605.3 Meleagris gallopavo | reverse complement strand
CAACACTTTGACTGCCTGTCGAGTCTTCATTCACACAGACTGGGATGAATGCAACAAACAACAAGGCACCTCAGCTTGCAACGCTGAGGCTGTGGGGTGCATGAGGCAGAGCTCCAGGCTTGTTCCCGTTTTGTCTGGCTTTGGGATGTCTGCAGCTACCATTTGGTCTGGGAGCAAATACTCTCTAGCATCCTGGATGCTGCTCATGATAATCCCAAGCTTCCTGGCTGTGGCTTTGTGATGCGTTTCCAGGCTTTTGTGCATTTTGATGCCTTGGCTGCTCCCTAACACCTCTCTCCTCCTGCCGTGTCCATTCCTGGTTCCCAACCTACCAGCTGGCTGCAGAGCATCTGCAGACCTGTCATCATCACGCTGCGGCAGGACGAGCTCACCCTGACCAATGTCAGGCAGTACTGCTTGATCTGCAGCTCACTGGCTCTTGCAGAAGAATCAAACTGCAGGACCTTTTGCTCACCCTGCAGCACACAAATGCTACAGAATCGGAAACAACTTGGGAAGCTCTGGGTCTGCAAGACTGCGTGGACATGCACCGACTGTGTTTTATAGTTCCCTCCCATCCTTGATTTT
>NW_011157557.1:0-378 GCF_000146605.3 Meleagris gallopavo | reverse complement strand
GCCTTATTTCCATCGAGAATTTACAGGCGGCTGATGGATGGCAGCTGTGGCCCATTGGGACTGGGGGCTCCAGGGGGCTCCTACTCTGGGTTTTTCAGAGGGGGTCTTCTTGGGGTTGAGCAGTCCCATTGTGTTGGGGGTCCCCATTGGGCTGTAGGGCTCTCTGGGCCCCTGTTTTATTGTGAGGAGTCCTATGGGGATTGGCAGGGGCTGAGGGTTCCCACGGGTCCTGCCTTTTCTGGGGGGGCTTATTGGATTTTAGGAGGGTGTGGGGAGGGAGTCCCATTGGGCTTGGGAATCTTGGGGGTGCCATTGGCATGGAGGGATTTTGGAGGGGTCGAGGGGGTCAAACGCCCCCCAGGTTCAAGTATTTCTGCA
>NW_011157556.1:0-356 GCF_000146605.3 Meleagris gallopavo | reverse complement strand
AGGCTGCGCCGAATGAGCCTCTGCAAGCAGGATGTAGAATAAGTGCAGTGCAGTTACTTATTGACTAAGACAAGCAACAGGAAAAGAACCGCAGAGAAACGTGACTTTCAGAAGGGATCAGTGTGCTGCCCCCTTTGAGAAAAGCTGCAGAGTGGCTGCTGGCAAGCAGGCATCAGCCAGGAGGGCTGCTCCTCCCCAGAGTGTTCTGCAGGCGCTCCTTAACCGTGCGTGCGGGCGCTTCTCCAGTCAGAGCCGCGAGCCGTTCCTGTGGCTTTTTCTCTTCTTCTAGAGGTGTTCTTGGTTCTCAGCTGTTTCTCTTGCTCCACAGCTGCTGCTCTGAGTGTTTCCTTGTATTC
>NW_011157555.1:0-352 GCF_000146605.3 Meleagris gallopavo | reverse complement strand
CACCAAAAACTCAGCGTTTCCTACCAGAAATACCAGTTTTCGCCCGCAAGTAGGCCATTTTCTCTCAGAAATGGCAGTTTTCTCCCCAACATGACGTTTTCTTCCCAGGAATTGCACCTTTCTTCCTGAAATATTACATTTTCTCACCAAAAATACCAGTTGTCTCCCCAACAATATGGCAATATCTCCCAGAAATACCGGTTTTCTCACCAAACACAACGTTCCTACCAGAATACCAGGACTCTCCCCAAAAATAGGACATTTTCTGCCAGGAATTGCAGTTTTCGGCCAGAAATACCACATTTTCTCACAGAAATACCAGTTTTCCCCTCCGAACAGAGGACATTTTCTC
>NW_011157554.1:0-1344 GCF_000146605.3 Meleagris gallopavo | reverse complement strand
CGGATCCCCGAGTCCTCCGCAGGGCTGCTCCCAAGGGCTTCTACGCCCAGTTTGTACAAGCATCCGGGTTTCCCCTTCATCAGGGACATCAACAGTGGGGTTGAGTGCACCCTAAGGACACCAAGCTGGTGGGGTGCAGTGACACAGCAGAGGACGGGATGCCATCCACAGAGACCTCAACAGGCTGAGCAGTGGCCACAAATCCAAGTGCAGGGTCAGTAGGTGGGATGAGGGAACAGCCACCACCAAAACATGCTAGGGGATGAAAGGACTGAGCGTAGTCCTGCTCCATAAGACCTGGGAGTACTGGTGGGTGGGAGCTGGACACAAGCCAGCAGTGGGCCCTTCCAGCCCAGAAAGCCAACCGTATCCTGGGCTGCATCCAAAGATGCGCAGTCAGCGGGCCAAGGCAGGACATCCCCATCCCTCTGCTCTGCGCTGGGGAGGCCTCACCTGCAGTGCTGCGTCCAGATGTGGAGTCCTCAGTGCAGGGAGACATGGAGCTGTGCGAGTGCATCCAGAGTACAGCCACAAACACGAACCCAAGGATGGAACCCCTCTCCTGTAAGCAAGGAGAGCTGGGCTGTTCAGCCTCCTGGAGAAGTGAAGGCTCCAAGGGAACCTGGTAAAAGCCTTTCAATACCTCAAGGAAAGAACAAGGGAAATGGAGGTGAAATCTAAGGAAAATGTCTTGTACAGTGAGGGTGCTGAGGCAGTGGCACAGGTTGCCTTTCAAAGGTGAGCCTGGCTCAGACTCTGAGCAACTTGATCTAGCTGTGGATGGTCAGCATGGGGGAGTCGGATCACATCGCAAACCTACCTGCATACAAGCAGCGCACCAACATGGGGTGCATGATGTTCATTACCTGCTGGACACATCTCACACCACTGACTGGAGGAGCCCAGGCAATCCTTCAACTCCATCAGGCTGCAAAATGAAATCAGAAGAGATGCAGACCATTATTTAAAACACAACAAGGATGCACACAATGCCCTTAAAAACACCCACCGCATGGATGCAATTAGCACATAGCCCTATTAATTACAGCCATCCAGCTTCAGATCCTCCAGAAAAGCAGAGCTCACAGCTCTGAAATCAAGCAGGAATCACTCACCCCATTCTAAGGGCTCACCCCACACCCCAAAGGAAGCAGTCTCCAGATTCACATGCTGCTCTTACACCTAGCGGCCCTTCAGTGCACTTGCCATCCCCCAAAAAGACAAGATCACAGCCCTGAAAGAAAAAAAGAAACCACTTACCCCATTCCAAGGACCAATACTCCCCCACACTCTCAAGTGAAGGAAGCAGCTTCCAGGTCCAAATACCTACCAGCCCTTAAGTAC
>NW_011157553.1:0-519 GCF_000146605.3 Meleagris gallopavo | reverse complement strand
CCCCCCCCCCCCTCCCCCTTTTTGCGGTTGCCTTTAACCCCCTCTCGTGCCCCCCCCCGCTCCCCCCCCAGCTTTGGGCCGGAGCTGCCCGTTGTGTCACTTCTGGACCCGTTCCCTTTTGGATCCCCATTCATTTGGAGGCGACGGAGGGACCCCCTCAGCTCTGACGATCAATAATGGAAGAAGCCAAGAAAAAAAAGACCTCCCTCTTCCCCCCCCCCAAAATAAAAAGTACGCGTAACCACGAGCTGTAGTATATACAGACCCGCATATTATGAGTATATCCAGACCTATATAGACGTGTATCACTTCCGAACGGACGCGCAGCCCTTAACGCTACGGAACGGTTTTGCGCCGTCCCCCCCCGCGACCCCCCCAGGGCCGCCCCTGTGAGCGGGACCTCACAGCCCCGGGGGGGCGCGGGGGGAACGGCGTTCATGTGCCTTTATTTATGCTGCAGATACGACATTAAACTGTTACCGAGGAGTGCGTGGCTGAACTTTGTGTTACGGGGGGGGT
>NW_011157552.1:0-637 GCF_000146605.3 Meleagris gallopavo | reverse complement strand
AACTGGGTCTGTTTAGCCTTGAGAAAAGAAGACTGAGAGGGGACCTGATCCAGGTTTATAAATATCTGAGGTGTGGCGGCCATAGTGGTGAGGCCAGTCTCTTTTCAGTGGTACGTGGAGACAGGACGAGGGGAAACGGACATAAGCTGCAGCATAGGAAGTTTCGCACGAATGTGCGTAAGAACTTCTTCACGGTGAGGGTGACGGAGCACTGGAACAGGCTGCCCAGGGAGGTTGTGGAGTCTCCTTCTCTGGAGATATTCAAGTCTCGCCTGGACGCCTACCTGTGCGACCTGGTGTAGGGAACCTGCTTTGGCAGGGGGGTTGGTCTCGATGATCTCTAGAGGTCCCTTCCAACCCCTACAATTCTGTGATTCTGTGATTCTGTGAAAGCCCCGATGTGTCCAGGTGCAGGCAGAACAGGCAAGGACAGCCGTCAGATGGCTTTGAACACCTCGTGTCTGCCTGCCTGACCAGGAAGGAACGGCACCGTTGTGTGGCTCAACTGAGCCCCTGGGGCAGATGTGTGTGAGCTGAGTCCTCAGAGTCCAAAGCGAGTGGGAATTCGCTGCAACACCTCAGGCACAATTAGGGTAACTTAGTTTCAGCAAGTTCCGTGTTTCTAATAATGGAAAAA
>NW_011157551.1:0-579 GCF_000146605.3 Meleagris gallopavo | reverse complement strand
CATGTCACATTTCATTCTCCTTCACTTCTAACGCACAAAGGCTTCTCTGTTCTCATCCAATTTTACTAATACAAATTAAAAGCATTTGAGGAAGACTCCACCACTTCCATCTCTTTTCTAGTCTTACAAGAAGTCATCCGTTTCCATCTTTAGCTACTTCTCCCAATTCCTCTCTCACTTTGTTAATGACTCATTCATGTCATATTAAATGTATGTTTTGCAATAAAGCTACACTGATTTTTTATGGCACAATTGTCACTGAGTTACGCTGCAATACTAAGAAAATAGCAAAAATCGATTTATAAATTGCCTATTCTAAGAAAACAGAATGCAACTGTAGCAGACCTAGCAGAAATAATGTGCTAAGAATTCTAGCAAGTGCTCAACTGGAAAAGTCTGCTTTCTCAGGGCTTAAGTCCCTCACAGCACAAAATAGCTGCTTGAGGAACACAGAATGAAAGAATTGAAGAATCACAGAAGCAGAACGTAGACTTAAAAGTAGGACAAAAAAAGCAAAATCTTCCACATGATCTCTCCCATGCCCAAGTTTAGCTCTCCTACTGGCAGTTACTCCCTACT
>NW_011157550.1:0-306 GCF_000146605.3 Meleagris gallopavo | reverse complement strand
TCTCTGGGAGGAAGGGCGGTGGGAAAAGTACAAATATGGGGAGGCATGGCAGGTTGATTCTATCACCTTGCCACGATCTCGTAATGGTAAGCGTTATGTGCTCACCATGGTGGAGGCAATAACTGGGTGGCTTGAAACCTATGCAGTACCCCACGCTACCGCCCGAAATACCATATTAGGTCTTGAGACACAAGTCCTGTGGCGACATGGTACCCCAGAAAGAATTGAGTCAGATAATGGGACTCATTTTAAAAATTCTCTTGCAGATACCTGGGCTAAAGGTCATGGTATTGAGTGGATTTACCA
>NW_011157549.1:0-719 GCF_000146605.3 Meleagris gallopavo | reverse complement strand
GATCTCTGCTGGAGAAGGGCAGTGTACTCAGCAATCTCCAGGTTCTTTGTGTGAATATAAGCACAGTGGAGGTGATAGAAGCAGTCATAACCTATTACCTTGTTCTTTACTAAGTCTGACTTTTAGACTTCCAGGATAGCAGCATTTCATTCCAATATCTGGAGTACCTTTTGAATCCCAAAAGCCATACGGACCCACATTAAGTCTTGATTCAATATAGTGCATGAATATGTTGTTGTTTTTTTCTTTGGATGTGTGTGTTTAAATAGATTCAAATAAATTTATTTACTATATTCTGAAAGCATGTTTTGTATAGCTAAAAACTTGGACTAATCCAATGTTCCATAAGCAGGCCCGTTGAACAGAACACACATTTTCTAGAAGATGAAAAACTGTACAGTTAGATAATGTGAGTACAGCTTTTGTACAACATGCAATATCACTTACACAGTTTGTCACATTAAAACAGTTATCAGGCAGACGTGCTTATTTTTTGCCAGCCACCTCGAGTAAAATCATGTAGATATCCATCAGATAACCAGTGAGCAGTTGCCGTGGCTTAAGGGAGGAGTGTTCTTTGTTAGAGAAAATACGATATTCCACAGATGTGTTTGTTTTACATCACCTTATGCTTTTGGCAGAGAATTTATTCAGCTTCTAGTATCCGGTTATTTATGCACTGCTCAGTAGCTTTTCTGCACTCCCTAGAAAAAGCTCCT
>NW_011157548.1:0-738 GCF_000146605.3 Meleagris gallopavo | reverse complement strand
CACTGCTACACACCTGCTTTCAGAGAGGAAAAGAGTGGAAGGGAAAACACGCTCTAATAAGGCATGTGCAAGTTTCAGGAGCGACAACCGTAGTGCTTTCAGGGAGAGAGTTTCAGACAGTGAGGAGTAATCATTTCTGGACTTCGGAGAAAAACCCCCCTCCACTCGGAGGTAGTGCAGTAGGCTGAATTCGCACTTGTCGGCATCGGAATCGCACTCCTTCGCTCTCATGCCCTGAAAGCGGCATTCGCGCTGAACCGCTCCGGAGACTTGGCCGTAGCTGGCCGAGAAATCGCGTTTCTCCCCGAACGCCGCTTTCAGCCGTCAGCAGCGGTCTCGTGTTTGTCGCTTGCCGAGAACGGGCCACTTCAGCCGGCTGCTTTTCTCCGACGAGTGAGCGGGCTCCTGTGCGCACATCGGAAAGGAGCGGTTAGCACTTAGCCTTGGCTACATGCAGAATGCACTACGCCTACCTCTGAATACTATGTCTCTGCCTTTAGTTCGAGCCACAATTCATTCTAGTGAATTTTTTCACTGCTACACATCTGCTTTCAGAGAGGAAAAGAGTGAAAGGGAAAACCCTCTCCAATAAGACATTAGCAAGTCCGAGGAGAGACAGTTGTATTTTTCTCAGGGAGAGCGTGACAAAAAGTGGGGAGCTATCCTTTCAGGACTTCGGAGAAAAGCCCCCCACTCGGAGGTAGTGCAGGAGGCTGAATTCGCAGTTGTCGGCATCGG
>NW_011157547.1:0-486 GCF_000146605.3 Meleagris gallopavo | reverse complement strand
ACTGAGGAAGCAATGGCAGTCCCTACCTCACCAAACCGAAGCAAAGATGAGGGCTGTGCATAATGAGCAGTTCTCAGACAAGATGGAAGCCAAAATGGTGTTGGGTACCTGAGCCTTCTCTGGTGGTAAAGCAACATCGTGCACAGAGTGCAGCCATGTGCTCCGAGCAAGGAGCACAGGTTTGTGCAAGAGGCCCGGATGCAGGGCAGTGCCTTCATGACTGTATTGTGTCCAACAGGTGGCAGCAGAGCTGCGGTGCTCCCAAGTGCCGTAACAACTGCACGGAGAGATGTGTTGGTCTCGGTGGAAACAGCAAGGAAGTGGAATGTGCATTTCCCGGCATGCCCCGGAACCTCACTTTGCTGACTGGTCATTGTCTGCCCAGCAGGTAAGGGCGATGCACACCCGCCAGCGTTTACCCGTTCCAGAGCCCCGGCACAATAGGGGTTCCCCCCAGAGCTCTGAATTGCGCTTCATGGTGCCCAG
>NW_011157546.1:0-419 GCF_000146605.3 Meleagris gallopavo | reverse complement strand
CATGAGAGCGAAGGAGTGCAGTTGCGATGGCGAGACCGGGCGAATTCAGCCGTCTGGAATTGCCTCCGTGAGGGGGGTTTTTTCTCCGCAGGAAAGAAGGGATCGCTCCCCGCTTTCTGTAACGTTCTCCCTGAGAGTACAACATCTGTCGCTCCTCGAACTGTCAGGTGCCTTATTACAGAGGATTTTCCCTTCCACTCTTTCCGTCCCAGAATGCAGAAGTGTAGCGTGGATAACAACACATAAACACACACCAACGATCTTTCGCTCGAAAATGAAGGCATAGACACAAGATTCAGAGCTTGGCATAGTGTATTCTGCATGTACCCACGGCGAAGTCCAAAACCGCTTCTTTCCGCTGTGCGGAGAAGTGCCTCTCGCTCGTCGGAGAAGAGCGCCAGGCTGAAATCGCCCGCTGT
>NW_011157545.1:0-480 GCF_000146605.3 Meleagris gallopavo | reverse complement strand
CCCATAGAGACCCACAGAGACCCACAGAGACCCATAGGACCCACAGAGACCCACAGAGACCCACAGAGACCCACAGAGACCCATAGGGACCCACAGAGACCCACAGTGACCCATAGGGACCCAAAGGGTCCCATAGAGACCTGCACAGACCCACAGAAACCCATGGAGACCCATAAGGACCCATGGAGACCCCATAAAAACCCCATAGAGACCATAGAGACCATAGGGAGACCATAGTGACCATACAGCGACTCCTCAGACCCCACAGCGCCCCCCCGTGGCTCCTCCCACCACTCACGGCTCCGTTTGGCTCCGCCCCCATTTCCTCCCATTCCAGGCTCCAATGCTCAGCGCAATCCGTCTGGGGGGCGGGGCCGGAAGTGGGCGTGGTCAGAAGTGGGCGGGGCCGGAAAGTGGGCGGGGCGACAATGGGGCGGGGTCAGGGCCAGGTCGCCCCATAACCGCACAGCTGCGCCCCAC
>NW_011157544.1:0-516 GCF_000146605.3 Meleagris gallopavo | reverse complement strand
GTCACTTGGGGGTTGTGACGTCACATGGGGTGTGTGACATCACCTTTTTGGGTTATGACGTCACTTGGGGGTGTGTGACATCACATAGGGTGTGTGATGTCACATGGGGTGTGTGACGTCATTTGGGCTGTGTGACATCATTTTAGGGGTGTGTGACGTCAATTTCGGCGTGTGACGTCACTAGGGGGTTGGGACGTCACATGGCGTGTGTGACGTAATTTTGGGCGTGTGACGTCAGTTGGGGGTTGTGACGTCACATGGGGTGTGCGACGTCATTTTTAGGGTCTGACATCACATGTGGTTGTGTGACGTCACATTGGGGTTGTGACGTCATTATGGGGGTGTGACATCACATGTGGTGGTGTGACGTCAAATGGCGTCTGTGACGTTATTTTGGGCGTGTGACGTCACTTGGGGGTTGTGACGTCACATGGAGTGTGTGACGTCCCTTTTTTGGGTTATGACGTCACATGGGTGGGTGTGACATCACATGGGGTGTGTGACGTCACATGGGGT
>NW_011157543.1:0-362 GCF_000146605.3 Meleagris gallopavo | reverse complement strand
TCTTTTTTGGAAGCCAACGGTGGTACTTTGGGGGGGAAAAGCGGCCTTTCTGGGGAGAAAGTGTCCTAGTTTGGGGAGAAAGTGTCATAGTGCGGAGTGTGGTGTAGCAGATTAGGGGGAATTGGGAGGTATTCCTAAGAGAACTGTCATTTCTGGGTGAAAAGGTCTTATGTGGGGGGAAAAGGTGAGGAATGTGTGAGAAAGCTGGTGTTTTCTGGGAGTAAATGCCATCTTTTGGGGGCTAGAAATGGTCTTTCTGGTGGGATGTGCCACATCTTTGTGAGGCAATCGGTGTTTGTGAGGGCCAATGGCATATATTCTGGATCGAAATGGTCTTTCCGCAGTAAAATGCCAAAAGTCTG
>NW_011157542.1:0-341 GCF_000146605.3 Meleagris gallopavo | reverse complement strand
CCCCAAATTGCCATTATTTGACCCAAAATTGGGGTTATTTGCCCCAAAATGGGCATTTTTGACCCCAAATTATCTTTATTTACCCCAAATTTGGCATTTTTTCCCCAAAATTGCCATTATTTGCCCCAAAAGTGACCCCGTGTGCCCCAAATTCTCCCCATTTGACCTAAAATTCCAATTATTTGACCCAAAATCGCCACTTTTACCCCAAAATCACCATTTTTACCCCAAAATCTCCATTTTTGCCCCAAAATCTCCGTTTTACCCAAATCTCCATTTTTGCCCCAAAATCTCCATTTTTGCCCCAAAATCTCCATTTTTACCCCCATTTCCCCCATTTG
>NW_011157541.1:0-557 GCF_000146605.3 Meleagris gallopavo | reverse complement strand
CCTAGGACATCACTACGCTGCCTAAGCAACTTAAGACATGAACATTTTTCTAGTTTTGTTACACTGGATAGGAAGAAGCCGATACACCTGTTAAGATATGAAGCTACAGTCTCCAGACAATACCTTCCCTAGCCTTCCATTTTCTAGATACATTTGAGTTTACTGTAGCTGTAATTGAGAGCTGGAAATTTTGGGGTCTGGTTTCTTCACAGTATTCTGACTCTGCTCAGCAGCAATCCAAAAACCACACGCAAGCAACTTGAAATCCATCATGATGCAAGCTACTACACAGACAGACAACTCTGTGAACTCTGTACCTCTGAACAGTTGACAATCTACCATGCTAATGGTCTACCTAATGACAACCAAGAATTGCTTCAGTCTCACAGCTAATGGATTGCTTTCCACCTTCTTGCTTTAACTGATGTATCTCAATGTTTGTCCGAGCTTGACTTCTTTCCAAAAGAAAGATAATGGGACCCTGAGTAATTCAAACAGCTCTCTACTGAAAGCAGGGAACAAGAAAAGGAATAGGACAACCTGCATATATCTTACTG
>NW_011157540.1:0-709 GCF_000146605.3 Meleagris gallopavo | reverse complement strand
GTGGACCCACCTGGGAAGCCCAGAAGGAGCTGCAAATGCAGCAAGCACTGCACAAACACCTAGACAGCTGGCTGCGCTTCCAGAAGCCTGCAAAGGAAAAACACAACAGTCAAGGCCCAGAGACAGCATCAGGGGAACTGAAGGCAAGGGAGCAAGAAGGGCATGGGCAAGGAGACAAGGAAGGCAAAGCAAGGCAACGCAAAGACGGAAAGCAAAGGAGACACTCAAAGCACACCCAAGAAACATACTCTGAACACGACAGGAATGCCTGCAGCAACGAACAAGATCATGCAAAAGAAAGGAGCAGGAAAGACAAAGAACCAACAAGTATGAAACAAAGACGACGCAAAGCAAACAAAAAAGCCTCACTGCAGAAAAAGAACGAAGGACAAACCGCAATACAAGGAAGGAGAAGAAAGCAAAGTAAAACGAGGTCGAGAAATACAACAGGAAAGCCAATGAATTCAATGCACTAGCATGGCAGAGCAAAGAAGCCTAGCAAAGTAAACAGATACAAACGCTCAGCAGGGCTTCGCAATGGAAAAGAAAGAAGGAAAATTTAACAGCAGTGCAAGGCCACGATGCCAACAAAAACCTAAGAGCAAACCAAAGCCAAGCAACACCACAAAAAGTAAAAGAAGGACCAAGTGCTGAAATGCCAAGGAAACCAAAGCAAAAGCACTTGAAATCCTCACAAACAGAGGGGAAT
>NW_011157539.1:0-510 GCF_000146605.3 Meleagris gallopavo | reverse complement strand
GGGTTTTCCCTTCCACTCTCTTCCTCTCTGAATGCAGATGTGTAGCAGTGGAAACCTCACTAGAATGAATTGTGGCTCGAAATAAAGGCAGACACATAGTATTCAGAGGTAAGCGCAGTGCATTCTGCATGTAGCCAAGGCGAAGTGCAAACCGCTCCTTTCCGAAGTGTGCACAGGAGCCCGCTCACTCGTCGGAGAAAAGCAGCCGGCTGAAGTGGCCCGTTCTCGGCAAGTGAGAAACACGAGACCGCTGTTGATGGCTGAAAGCGGCATTCGAGGATAAGCGCGATTTCTCGGCCAGCTACGGCAAAGTCTCTGGAGCGGTTCAGCGCGAATGCCGCTTTCTACGCGTGAGAGCGAAGGAGTGCGATTCCGATGCCGACAAGTGCGAATTCAGCCTCCTGCACTACATGCGAGTGGGGGTTTCGTTGCGCAGTCCTGAAAGGATCTCTCCCCACCTTCTTGAACGACTCTCCTCGAGAGCACTTCAGCTGTCGCTCCTCGAACTTG
>NW_011157538.1:0-337 GCF_000146605.3 Meleagris gallopavo | reverse complement strand
TATCTGAGGTGTGGCGGCCATAGCGGTGAGGCCAGTCTCTTTTCAGTGGTACGTGGAGACAGGATGAGGGGAAACGGACATAAGCTGCAGCATAGGAAGTTTCGCACGAATGTGCGTAAGAACTTCTTCACGGTGAGGGTGACGGAGCACTGGAACAGGCTGCCCAGGGAGGTTGTGGAGTCTCCTTATCTGGAGATATTCAAGTCTCACCTGGACGCCTACCTGTGCGACCTGGTGTAGGGAACCTGCTTTGGCAGGGGGTTGGGTCGTCGATGATCTCTAGAGGTCCCTTCCCAACCCCTACCAATTCTGTGATTCTGTGATTCTGTGATCCCAA
>NW_011157537.1:0-763 GCF_000146605.3 Meleagris gallopavo | reverse complement strand
CCTGCATATATCTTACTGCTTCAAGCTACTTTCCACTGGTTAGGTTCAAGTTTTGTTAAAATGAGACTACGTTTTGTTTTTAAAATTGATAAAATAAAATAAATAAAATAAAATAAAATAAAATAAAATAAACCCAACCATCTTCTTGTACAAAACATGTTTCATGCACATGCTTGGAATTTACCTTGGGCTTGTCACATCATGTGTATTGTGGAAAATTTCTGTATCTTGGTGCTAGAAACAACTCCCACTTTTACCAGGCAAGAATGGGCTTCCACAAGAAAAGCCCAGAAGTGCTTCCCTTTGGCAATACCAGGATCACCAATGATGTAATTCAGGGTTGTGTGGCATCCAAACTGCATGCGTTCAGCTCTTAGCAGTAAAGGAAACCCAGCGCTGCTTGCCACAGAGGTTCTTTCTGGGTTCAGCAGGAGACGTTCACTGTTGTACCCACATTTGTCATCAAAAAGAAAGCTAAGAACTGAAAAATAGTATTCCAGGAATTTCCTGTTAGTTAGATATTTTTTGGCTTTCTGGGCTTATATACTGCATCTTTACACTGGCATTAGAAATTCTCACTATGAAAAGCTATTAGGATTGTCATGCACGCTAATAAGCGCGGTATGATAATTAACCTGCTCATTATAGTACTTCTATACATACAGATACAACCAATAATGGGATAGAAGTCTGGGAACTGTAGGTGGTTTCCAGTGCAGGTGGACAGAAGAAAACCCAGTACCTGGAGCAGGAGGTGTACGCA
>NW_011157536.1:0-473 GCF_000146605.3 Meleagris gallopavo | reverse complement strand
GGCTGGTCAGAATGCAGGACGTCATCCAGCAGCTGCCCGCTCCTCACTACAGGTCAGTGCTGCCCTCAGCCTGCTGAGCTCAGCCCTGCTGCACTTCAGAGGGCAACGGTGCCATTCCAGGCTTTGTCTCCCGCTAGCAACACGATGCCTGTGTGTGCTGAAGCGGTTGAAGGCTCCACGGGGTGAATTTATTGGGTCAGTTCCTGGGGCACGGCGGCACGCTTGGTGCAGCTGATGGCTGCGGCTGTGCTGTGCTGGGGCTTGGTGCTGCAGCGTGGCACTGAGTCAAGTTGGATCTACTTCGTCTTCAGTGACAGTAGCAGTAACAACAACCAGCATGAATTGAGGTTTGCTTTGTGAATTGCAGCACGGCATGCTGGTTGGTGCTGAACACTTGCCTCTCTTGTTTTCCAGGACACTGGAGTACTTGATGAGACACTTGGCTCGTCTAGCTGAGAGCTCCTCCGTCACAA
>NW_011157535.1:0-651 GCF_000146605.3 Meleagris gallopavo | reverse complement strand
CCTTTCCTCGTTCGTTTTTGTTTTCCCTTTTCAAACCAAATTTCCTTTTTTTTGTACTATTTTCTTCCTTTTTTTTGACTACCTTTTCGTCTTTCAACACTATTTTTCTTCCGTTTTTTTAAGTATTTTTTTATTCTTTTTTCTTCTTTTCCCCTTTTTGAATCTCTCCCTTTTTTCTCCCTTTTTATCCCATGTTTTCAAATATTTTTCCTCTCTTTTTAGATTTTCTTCCCTTTTATTCTCCCCCGTTTTGACCTTTTTATTTTACCTCAATTTCCTCCTTATTTCATCTTTTTCTCTTTACTTTTGTCTCCATTTTTGTTTCCTTTTCTCATTTCCCTTTTTTCCTCCTTATTTCATTTCCTCATCTTTTTCATTCTTTTTTCCCCCCTTTTCCCATTTGTTTCATTTCCTCCTTTTCATTTTTTCCTCTTCTATTCTTTTTTCTCTCTTTTTTCCCCTCCCTTTTCCATCCATTTCTTTCCAAATTTCTCTGCTCCTTTTCTGCCCCTTTTTCCTCCTTTCCCTCTCATTTATTCCCTTTCCTCCTTTTTCCCTCCTTTTCCATCCTGTTTCCCTCCTATTATTCCTTTTTCCTCCTTCCCACCATTTTTCTCTTTTCCCCTTTTTCTCCCAATTTCCTCCTCCTTT
>NW_011157534.1:0-504 GCF_000146605.3 Meleagris gallopavo | reverse complement strand
TTTCCTCTCTGAATGCAGATGTGTAGCAGTGGAAACCTGACTAGCATGAATTGTGGCTCGAAATAAAGGCAGAGACATAGTATTCAGAGGTAGGCATAGTGCATTCTGCGCTCTTTTCCGATGCGCGCACAGGAGCCCGCTCACTCGTCGGAGAAAAGCAGCCGGCTGAAGTGGCCCGTTCTCGGCAAGCGAAAATAAAGGCAGAGACATAGTATTCAGAGGTAGGCGTAGTGCATTCAGCGCTCCTTTCCGATGCGCGCACAGGAGCCCGCTCACTCGTCGGAGAAAAGCAGCCGGCTGAAGTGGCCCGTTCTCGGCAAGCGAGAAACACGAGACCGCTGCTGACGGCTGAAAATGGCATTCGGGGAGAAACACAAATTCTCGGCCAGCTACGGCAAAGTCTCCGGAGCGGTTCAGCGCGAATGCCGCTTTCTACGCGTGAGAGCGAAGGAGTGCGATTCCGATGCCGACAAGTGCGAATTCAGCCTCCTGCACTACCTGCGA
>NW_011157533.1:0-389 GCF_000146605.3 Meleagris gallopavo | reverse complement strand
GGCGGCCCCAAAAGAAGGGGAAGGAAACGGGCTCCACTGCGCCCGGACGTCTGGGACACCCATAGGGGCGGGAGGGGCGGTCCTATAAGCCACCACCCTACAACCACCCCATAACCCATCGGCCCCAAAACCTTCCGCCCCATCACCCGTCCACCCCATAACCCATCGACCCCCAGACCTGCCGCCCTATAAGCATCACCCGTCGGCCCCATAAACACCCCGTAAGCTTCCGCCCTATAATTACCCCGTAAGCCATCGACCCTATTGGCTTCCGCCCCGAAACCCATCGGCTCTGGAACTCATTGACCCCATAGACTTCCGCCCCATAAACTTCCGCCCCATAACTATGGGGCTCAGGGGGGTCCTCGCCCTCATCATCTTCTGCATCA
>NW_011157532.1:0-628 GCF_000146605.3 Meleagris gallopavo | reverse complement strand
CAATTCCTCAACTTCCACAAATACCCAGCACTTGGTCTCATGATTAGAGTACTTAACTATAAACTGACCCGTTACTCCATTTATGTTCCCGGTTTCTTATTCAATATTCTCCCTGGCTCACCAGCAATGTTTCTCCACTGAGCCAAATACAACCCAGGGGTCTTCTCAGTATCACTTTAGACCTCCTTGTATCATAACAGCCTCGTACATGACATATCATAACACAACATAACACTTTCACAACATAAACATTTAACAATCACAAAGACAGTGACAATAATCAATACAATTTATCCTCAGGATCCTTTCTCTCTCTGCCTCCCTCCAGAGCCCAATCTTCCCTCTATATTCCTTTCCCATACTTGCATAGGTGCCCACCTCCTTCTCCAATAAACAACATATCAGTGATAACATCATTTCCATCCATGAAATTAGGCCCTAGAAATTGATCTAATTGTTCTGCTACACTTACAGAATCCTCAATTAAGGAATTCTTGAAAACTCCTAACTTTTCTTCTCATAAAAAACAACAGACATTAGCATACCCTATTTCCCTTTGACCTAAGGAGACTGCCCTAAGAGGATAAAAGTGAAGTATTAGTAAGGTTAGTGTTAGAGAAAAGGAAAA
>NW_011157531.1:0-616 GCF_000146605.3 Meleagris gallopavo | reverse complement strand
TATTTTTAAGGAAACCCCAAATACCCCGCTTGGAGCTCCATGATACCATGATCCCACCCTGTTATCTCCAAATCCCAAGATAACTGACATACTCACATCCTCATCCGTGCAACTATACTCGTTCCCAGACCCATCATATCTCTGAATTTACCACTTTAGCCACCAAATCTTTCCCGATCCCCCTCAAATTCCATCAGATCCCTTCAGTTCCCAAGTACTCCGCAATCCACACCAAAACCCAACATCATTCCTGGAGGACGCCCAAATCCTTCCCAATCCACCCCACAAATCCCACCTGAGTGCCCACTAACACTACACCACCTGTTATCCACCTCCACTTTGACTCCCCTGGAGATCCCACCCAGTGTCTCACTCCTTCTCTTCTGCCCTGGTCTCAGCACCTGGAGGGTTTGGAGGCACCGTGTTGTACATCTCTTTGTAATATATACCACTGATATCGTGATATCACTTACCGTGATTGCTCTCTTCAGTCTTAGTAATAGATTTTATCACCACCTTGGACAACCCCTAATTATGTTGTACGGCAGTTGATTGGCTGCTGTTGGAAAGTTCATTAAATGGTCTTCTGTTGTCCTGTGAGCCACTGTCTGACTCT
>NW_011157530.1:0-502 GCF_000146605.3 Meleagris gallopavo | reverse complement strand
CCGGAGACTTGGCCGTACATGGCCGAGAAATCGCGCTTCTCCACGAACGCCGCTTTCAGCCGTCAGCAGCGGTCTCGTGTTTCTCGCTTGCCGAGAACGGGCCACTTCAGCCGGCTGCTTTCCTCCGATGTCTGAGCGGGCTCCTGTGTGCACATAGGAAAGGAGCGGTTTGCACTTCGCCTTGGCTACATGCAGAATGCACTCGACTAGCTCCGAATACTATGTCTCTGCCTTTATTTCGAGCCACAATTCATTCTAGTGAGGTTTTCCACTGCTACACATCCGCATTCAGAGAGGAAAAGAGTGGAAGGGAAAACACGCTCTAAAAAGGCATGTGCAAGTTTGAGGAGCGACAACCGTAGTGCTCTCAGGGAGAGCGTTTCAGACAGTGAGGAGTAATCATTTCAGGAAAGTGCAGAAAAAACCCCCACTCGCAGGTAGTGCAGGAGGCTGAATTCGCACTTGTCGGCGATCGGAATCGCACTCCTTCGCTCTCACGCGT
>NW_011157529.1:0-655 GCF_000146605.3 Meleagris gallopavo | reverse complement strand
GCCGAAACCGCGCCGGGTTACTAATGTGAGACAGTACAGACTCCCGGGTGGGCAGGACGAAATATCAAAAACAGTGCAAGAATTTGAAAAAGTGGGCATTATAAGACCTGCCCTTACAACAGCCCATACAATTCCCACATATAGCCAGTGCGAAAGTTGGATGGCACATGGAGAATGACAGTAGATTATAGGGAATTAAAGAAGGTCACGCCTCCTATTCATGCAGCCGTACCCAATATTGCTTCCCTAATGGACACATTGAGTAGGGAGATAAAAACCTCTCGTTGTGTCCTACATTTTAGCAAATGCGTTCTTCAGTATCCCAATTCCTGAAGAATCGCAAGATCAATTTGCATTCACATGGGGAGGCAGGCAGTGGACCTTTCAGGTCCTGCCACAGGGGTACGTGCATTCATTCACCAACATATTGTCATCATCTAGTGGCGCGCGACCTGGCCGACTGGAAAAAACCGGATCATGTTAACTTGTATCACTATATTGATGATCTCCTGCTGCCATCCGACTCACTGGAGGCAGTAGGACAGGCGGCGGATTCATTAACCGCCTGTTTACAACGGAGGGGATGGGCTATAAATCCCCAAAAGGTGCAAGGTCCGGGCCTGTCCGTAAGATTCCTGGGGGTGGTTTGGTCAGG
>NW_011157528.1:0-375 GCF_000146605.3 Meleagris gallopavo | reverse complement strand
GGTCTAGTGTTAGGGATTAGAAAACACATTGTTAGGATAAGAACCTGCCAGCAACAGGAAACCAGATTTAGCAGACATCAAAGAAGCCGGGGCCTCTACACAAGGCCGGACGTCTGACTCTGTGAGAAGGCTGGGATGTGACAGGCAGGCACCAACACACTGCCCTGTCTTTCTCCCCAGCTCATCTTTGTGGAAGGAAGGACAAGCAGATACCCGCCAAATAATGACCAGGTGTGAAATAAGGTAATTAGTTAACTCCAGATTTATGCTTAGGCAGCAGAAATTTTATGTTTAGTCCAGTGTTTGCATGTTTAGTAAAGCATTGAGAAGATTGAGAACCTAAAGTACTCAGCCAGTGAGGAACCAGGGGAGAAA
>NW_011157527.1:0-334 GCF_000146605.3 Meleagris gallopavo | reverse complement strand
AGAAAATGTCATGTTTGGGTATAAAATAGGTATTTCTGGTAAAAAACGTTGTGTCTTCGTGAATAAAACTGGTATTTCTGGTGCAGAACATCACATTTTGGGGAGAAAAACGCGTATTTCTGGGAGAAAATGTCATATTTCTGGTTGAAAAAATGGTATTTGTGGGAGGAAACTGCAGTTCCGGGCAGAAAATCGTATATTTTTGGGAGAAAGCGGGTATTTGTGGTATAAAATGTCATATTTATACGATAAAACTGGCATTTCTTGGAGAAAATATCATATTTTTTGGGAAAAATCTACTATTTCTGAGAGAAAATGTCATATTTTGGGGAAT
>NW_011157526.1:0-491 GCF_000146605.3 Meleagris gallopavo | reverse complement strand
AGGGCTGCACCCCGCCCCAGGTGCGGGTTCCACAAAAACAGGAGGGCAAGGGAATGCCCAGGCAAAGGCAAGGGCCAAGAGAACATGGAAGGAAATGCCAAGGATGACGGCCCAGACAATACGGCAGGGAACGCCAAAACTGACTGCCGACATGAATGTGGCAACACAAAGCCAAGGGGTCATTAGGCCAAGAGAATGGGGCAAGGAACACCAAAATAGGAGGACAAGAGAATGTAATAGTGAAAACAGTGCAAGACCAGAGACAAGCAAGACACAGAACAAAGAGGATTAGGCAGCCTTCTGGGCACCATGAAGCGCAATTCAGAGCTCTGGGGGAACCCTATTGTGCCGGGCTCTGGAATGGGTAAACGCTGGCGGGTGTGCATCGCCCTTACCTGCTGGGCAGACAATGACCAGTCAGCAAAGTGAGGTTCCGGGGCATGCCGGGAAATGCAGATTCCACTTCCTTGCTGTTTCCACCGAGACCAACA
>NW_011157525.1:0-366 GCF_000146605.3 Meleagris gallopavo | reverse complement strand
TTGGCTTTGTGTTGCCACATTCATGTCGGCATTCAGTTTTGGCGTTCCCTGCCGTATTGTCTGGGCCGTCATCCTTGGCATTCCTTCCATGTTCTCTTGGCCCTTGCCTTTGCCTGGGCATTCCCTTGCCCTCCTGTTTTTGTGGCAACACCTGGGGCGGGGTGAAGCCCTGCGAGCACAGCTGGGGGCAGTTTGGCTGTGGAGTGGGGCAGAGCCAGGCTCCACCCCTCCCTGATCCCATTGAAGGGCTGGGAAGAGTAGGGGCAGCATGTGAACCTGGGGAGTGCTTCCTTTGGAGTAGTGCCGTTGTTCGTTTGGTGATGGAGTGAGTGATTTTTTTTTTCTCTTCCATTGTGGTAGCTGCTC
>NW_011157524.1:0-472 GCF_000146605.3 Meleagris gallopavo | reverse complement strand
GACGGCCCCGGCCCCCGGCCCCCTCCCCCCCTCGCACCAGCACACACACACACACACACAAAAAGACAAATAAGAAAGCCATAACATAAGTAACAGCAGAAACACCAGTGCAATGGGAGTATATTAAGAAGGTAGGAAAAGGACTGCCCACCCACTCACCTCCAAGGATTTACACCCACAGAACAAACCCCACAGTGGAGAAACTGCCAGAAAGAAACCCTTCCCCCGCGGCAGTCAGCCCTCAAACGAGCTCCAAGAGAGGGGCAGCCAGGCTCTGCCCCTTCCAGCCACGGAGCTGAACTGCCTTCACCTGTGCTCCCAGGGCTGGCTGGGTCCTTTCCTCAGCTGCTCCATCAGTGGTTCAGGCTGTGGTTCAACAGCTCTCATACAGCAGAGCAAAGGAAAAAAGAGCAAAGCAAAGCAACAGATGAAAGAAAAACAACAAAGAAAACTAGCAGGGTTCAGGAAATAA
>NW_011157523.1:0-542 GCF_000146605.3 Meleagris gallopavo | reverse complement strand
AAGTTGTTTCTGCACTGAACATCGAAAAGGGCAATTGATCTAAAGAATTAAGCTGTAACATATCTAATTTTTTTTTTTCATATCTACTGCAGAAACAACACCGCATTCCCACAGTTACAGAGCTCTCCTATGCCACATGCTGCTGTAATACCTCTAAGCCACAATATCGATGGGTTCAGCAAAGCTCACGGCAACAGGCTTTGGTCATCCTCAGGTCACCTGCATGATGAGAGAGACAACAAGAAAAAGTACAAGGTAGGAGTCACCTTTTTTTCTTCTGGTCAGCATGCCATAACTCAACCTTCCATCCTAAGGCTTGTGTCTTGATAGGGATGTTCCCTTCACCTCACTCCTTTAGCACAACACCTGCTGTTGGGATTCCCACCAGGGAAGAAGTATTAGTGCCACTCCTTGCTCCTTGCTGCTAGGATGGGGTGTTTGAAAACTGATGCACGTGCCGTGATCACATCTCTCTTGCAGGAAGAAAGTGCTGAGCAAACAGAATGTTTGGGCCAGGTGACCTCAGGAGTCTGGCTGTTTTG
>NW_011157522.1:0-354 GCF_000146605.3 Meleagris gallopavo | reverse complement strand
GGATACCATCTCCAGACAAACTGGGAGAAAGGAGGTTATCAGGAGTAGTCAGGCTGGGTTCACCAAGGGGAGGTCGCGCTTGACCAACTTGGTGGCCTTCTATGATGTTGTCACATGCTGGGTGGATGGGGAAGAGCGGTAGATGTAGTCTACCTTGATTTTAGAAAGGCATTTGATACTGTCTCCCACGACATCCTTATAACAAAGCTGAGGAAGTGTGGGATAGACGAGTGGACAGTGAGGTGAGTTGAAAACTGGCTGACTGGCAGAGTGCAGAGGGTCGTCGTTGGTGGTACAGAGTCTGGCTGGAGACCAGTAACCAATGGTGTCCCCAGGGGTCTGTGCTGGGTCCGG
>NW_011157521.1:0-494 GCF_000146605.3 Meleagris gallopavo | reverse complement strand
GAGCTGCCTATCCTCTTTGTTCTGTGTCTTACTTGTCTCTGGTCTTGCACTGTTTTTCACTATTACATTCTCTTGTCCTCCGATTTTTGTGTTCCTTGCCCCATTCTCTTGGCCTTTACCTTTGGCTTTGTGTTGCCACATTCATGTCAGCATTCAGTTTTGGCGTTCCCTGCCGTATTGTCTGGGCTGTCATCCTTGGCATTTCCTTCCATGTTCTCTTGGCCCTTGCCTTTGCCTGGGCATTCCCTTGCCCTCCTGTTTTTGTGTAACCTGCACCTGGGGCGGGGTGCAGCCCTGCAAGCACAGCTGGGGGCAGTTTGGCTGTGGAGTGGGGCAGAGCCAGGCTCCACCCCTCCCTGATCCAATTGAAGGGCTGGGAAGAGTAGGGGCAGCATGTGAACCTGGGGATGCTTCCTTTGGAGTATGCCTTGTTCTTTGGTGATGGGAGTGAGTGATTTTTTTCTTTTTTCTCCTCCATTGTGGAGCTGGTCTCT
>NW_011157520.1:0-764 GCF_000146605.3 Meleagris gallopavo | reverse complement strand
TTTCACACAGACGCACTGGTGACGCACTGGAACACGGTGCCCAAGGAGGTTGTGGATGCCCCATCCCTGGAGGCATTCAAGGCCAGGCTGGATGTGGCTCTGGGCAGCCCGGTCTGGTGGTTGGTGACCCTGCACATAGCTGGGGGGTTGAAACTAGATGATCATTGTGGTCCTTTTCAACCCTTTTCAGGCCATACTATGGTTCTATGATTGTATGAATATCTCAAGTTGGAAGGACCCACAAGGATCATCAAGTCCAACCCCTCGCTCCACAGAGGACCACCCAAATGCAGACAGTCCTCCATCTGCAGCAGCTCGGGCCGTGCCCACTGCTCTGGGAAGCCCTTCCATACACACCTCTTTCTTGTGCCAGACCCTTTTCCCTAACCCCCAGCTGCCCCTCCCCTGGCACAGCTCCATGCCGTTCCCTCGGGCCCTGTCGCTGTCACCAGGCAGCACAGCTCAGCGCTGCCCTCCGCTCCCCTGTGAGGAGCTGCAGCCGCCATGAGTGCTGCCCTCAACCTGCCCTGCTCTGGGCTGAGCACACCCAGGAACCTCAGCTGCTCCTCAAACACTGTGCCCTCAGATCCTTCTCCACCTCTGTAGCCCTCCTTTGGACACTCAAATAGCAGTTTATGTAGTGGCACCCAAGCCTACACCCAGCGCTGGAGGTGAGGCCGCACAGCGCAGAGCAGAGCGGGACAGCCGCTTCCCTCGCCTGGCAGTGCTGGGCCTGACGCACCCCGGGGTATGGTTGACCCTTC
>NW_011157519.1:0-369 GCF_000146605.3 Meleagris gallopavo | reverse complement strand
ATACGATAAAACGAAAATTAAAAAGGGGAAAAAATCGATAAGAAATAAAACACGAGGAATGAATGAATGAATGAATGAATGAATGAATGAATGAATGAATGAATGAATGAATGAATGAATAAATAAATAAAATGAGCGAGCGAGCGAGCGAGCGAGCCGATAAATAAGCAAGCAAATAAAATAAATAAATAACAACAATAAGTAACAATAAAAACAACATTTAAAAAACAAAGAGACAAATACGCGGGCACGTAAATAAATAAAAAAATAAAAAAATTGAAATGAACAAATAACGAAATTATAAACAAACAGACAAACACGTGGACGCATAAACGAAAATGATAAAGAAATAAATGAAAATAAATAAAA
>NW_011157518.1:0-752 GCF_000146605.3 Meleagris gallopavo | reverse complement strand
TCTCAATCAGTTAATACTGTTTGATCCTTAGCTCCAGTTTTATTTAATTTCTTGCCAGAGTAACCTGACATGTACACGAATTTATGTATTTCTACTTGTTTTCTCAGCCTATATTTAATTGATCCCAAAAGTAAGACTCTATAATCAATGGATATACAGATGGTATTTATATATCTATATCCAGGGCCTTGGCTAAAAAAATTTATATTGGAGTAACGAGAGAAAGTCACTCACCCTGTCCTGGGCTCACAAGATGAACTCCAATGGAGCAGATCTCCAGAGAGATCCTTCCCCACTGGCAGTCAGCTCTTAAATGGGTCTAGGAAAGGTGGAGCCAGGCTCCACTCCTTCCTGCAGCACAGGTGATTTGCCTTCACCCGTGCTCCCATGGCTGACTCATTGCTCACCTCAGGTGATCAATCAGAGGTTCAGGCCATGATTCAGCAGCCCCATACGTAAGACCTATAAGATCATCTAGTCCAACCGTTTTCTCACTACCACTGCTATTACAAGCTACTAAAGCATATCTCGCAGCTCCTCGTCCAGATGCCTCTTGAACACTTCCAGAGAGGGTGACTCTACCACCTCTCTGGGCAGGCCATTACAGTGCCTGACCACTCTCTGAGAGAAAAAGTTTTTCCTCGTGTCTAACCTAAACCTCCTCTGATACAACTTGCGGCCATTTCCCCGGGTCCTGTTCGTTGCCAGGGAGAAGAAGCCAAACCCCTCTTCACCCCAACCTCCCTTCAGGA
>NW_011157517.1:0-440 GCF_000146605.3 Meleagris gallopavo | reverse complement strand
GCTTCCTCCAGTCCCACCACACCCCTTCCCATCCCACACTGCCATGGGAGATCAGGTTCTGGACCACCTCGAGGACCCAAACATCCAGGAGCCTTGGGTCCTGACGAGATGAGTCCCAGAGTTCCGACGGAATTCACCGCTGCAGTCACCGAGCCACTCTCCATGGATTTCACAAGTCGAGGCAGTCAGGTCAAGTCCCTGGTGAGGAGTAAAAAAGGTGACAGCACACCTCTTAGGAAGGATAGAAAGTGTGACGCGGGGAACTACCAGCATGTCAGTCTCACCTCTGTGCTGGTCACGGATCATGGAGCAGATCATCCTGGAAGTGACTCTCAAGCACACATTCCAGTGCGTCACCACCCTGTGCGTGAAAAGCTGCCTCCTAATTAACCAACCTAAACCTCCCCTGTCTCACTTGAAAACCATTTCCCCTTGTCCTA
>NW_011157516.1:0-573 GCF_000146605.3 Meleagris gallopavo | reverse complement strand
AAGTGCAAAACCGCTCCTTTCCGAAGTGCGCACAGGAGCCGCTCACTCGTCGGAGGAAAGCAGCCGGCTGAATTGGCCGTTCTCGGCAAGCGAGAAACACGAGACCGCTGCTGACGGCTGAAAGCGGCTTCGGGGAGAAACGCGATTTCTCGGCCAGCTACGGCAAAGTCTCCGGAGCGGTTCAGCGCGAATGCCGCTTTCTACGCGTGAGAGCGAAGGAGTGCGATTCCGATGCCGACAAGTGCGAATTCAGCCTCCTGCACTACCTGCGAGTGGGGGCTTTTTTCTCCACAGTCCTGAAAGGATCTCTCCCCACTTTCTGAAACGCTCTCCCTGAGAGCACTACAGCTGTCGCTCCTCGAACTTGCAAATGCCTTATTAGAGCTGGTTTTTCCCTTCCACTCTTTTTCCTCTCTGAATGCAGATGTGTAGCAGTGGAAAACCTCACTAGAATGAATTGTGGCTCGAAATAAAGGCAGAGACATAGTATTCAGAGGTAGGCGTAGTGCATTCTGCACTCCTTTCCGATGCGCGCACAGGAGCCCGCTCACTCGTCGGAGAAAAGCAGCCGGC
>NW_011157515.1:0-606 GCF_000146605.3 Meleagris gallopavo | reverse complement strand
CTGAGGACCCAAACATCCAGGAGTCCTTGGGTCCTGACGAGATGAGTCCCAGAGTTCCGAGGGAATTCACCGCTGCAGTCACCGAGCCACTCTCCATGGTATTTCACAAGACGAGGCAGTCAGGTCAAGTCCCTGGTGAGGAGAAAAAAGGTGACAGCACACCTCTTAGGAAGGATAGAAAGTGTGACGCGGGGAACTACCAGCATGTCAGTCTCACCTCTGTGCTGGTCACGGATCATGGAGCAGATCATCCTGCAAGTGACTCTCAAGCACACATTCCAGTGCGTCACCACCCTGTGCGTGAAAAGCTGCCTCCTAAGAACCAACCTAAACCTCCCCTGTCTCACTTCAAAACCATTTCCCCTTGTCCTATCGCTATCCACCCTCCTAAACAGCCGTTGCCCCCCTCCTGCCTTATGCGCTCCCTTTGAGTCTTGGAAGGCTGTCATGAGCTATCTCCAGAGCTTTTCTCTTCTCCCACTAGAAACAATCCCAGTTCCCTCAACATTTCTTTTCTTAAGAGAGGTGCTCCAGCCCTCTGATCATCTTCGTGGCCCTTCTCTGGACCTGCTCCAAAAGCTCCACATCATTCCTGTGCTGGAGCCC
>NW_011157514.1:0-348 GCF_000146605.3 Meleagris gallopavo | reverse complement strand
AAAGGGGGGAGTGGGAGGAGAGGATTTTGGGAATACAAGAAAGAATATTCCAAGCAGAAGCTGTGGAGCAAGATAAATGGCAAGAGAAAGCAAAGCTTTCTTTCGAGCACACCGAGGAGCTGTGAGAAGGCACTAGGGTGCTGTGAGATGTCTCTTGGTCTCCCTGCAGCACACACAATTGCTCTGGGGCACGTCTGGATGTCTGCAGAGCAAACTGTGGGGCCCTGAGAAACCTCTGTGGCACATTAGGGGGCACTGGAAGCCAGAGGTCAACAGGGGAGCCCTTGGGCAGCCCTTGGTAAGGCTCAATGGGGCCTGGAGTGCAGGAGCAGCTCGTGCTGGTTGCAC
>NW_011157513.1:0-776 GCF_000146605.3 Meleagris gallopavo | reverse complement strand
TAAGTGGTTGTGCAGCCAGGCCCAGCCCTTCCAGTTGCACAGCTGAATTGCCTTCGCCTGTGCTCCCATGGCTGACCTGGTCCCTTCTGCAGGTGCTCAACCAGTGGTTCAGGCTGTGACTGGACAGTTCCCACAGAGAGTCCTTCACAGGTCACAGTGCAGAAATCTGCTTGGATATGGTTCTTTAGGGGCTGCCAGGGGCAACCGTGCTCTTCTTTAGAGCTTGCAGGAGCAGCTCTGCTCTGACACCTTCTTCCTCTACTTCTTCACTGACTGGTGTCTGCAATATTCTTTCTTTCACATTTTTCCTTCTTCTCTCTCACAGCTACTGCACTGCTTCAGAAATAACTTGGATTTACAACTCCAGACTTGGCAAGAGCAAACAGTAGCCTTGACAGAAAAATGAGTGCTATATTTTCAGTTCTGAAATAACCAGCTTAGGGATGTTTAAAACTGGCTACAGGAGCTGACATCACCGAGGGTGCTCCACAATAATGCCTGGATATTATTGTAAGCTGGAACTAGCAATGCACTTGCTGAAATACAAGAAGGGCCATTGTTTAATCAATGGATATACAGATGGTGTAGATATATATCCAGGAGCTTGGCTAATAGAATTTATATTGGAGAAATAAGAGAAAGTCACTCACCCTGTCCTGGGTTTGCGAGATGAACTCGTGATGGAGCAGATCTCCAGAGAGAGATCCTTCCCCACTGGCAGTCAGCTCTTAAATGGGTCTAGGAGAGGTGGAGCCAGGCTCCACCCTTCCTGCAGC
>NW_011157512.1:0-506 GCF_000146605.3 Meleagris gallopavo | reverse complement strand
GTGAATCTGTAGGACAGAATGGTTATTTTGACATCGTCTTCCAGTGGCGAGGATAGCCAAGACTTAGAAAAACACAGCACCACCCCCAGATCTGCGATGGCCGTGCTGCTGCTTGCTCTTATCTGTGCTTTTCCTTTACAGGACGCAGTTCTTTATTATGGCCCAAGGCCCCGTGGGCTTCTTCTCCTCCCACAAAGCTGCTCAGCCAGGAGGAGGCACAGGCACGGACACGAGGCCACAGCAGCTCCCGTTGTGTCAGACAGCAGAGACGTTGGAGTGGAAGAAGGCCCCACAGCTTTACAGGGGAAATTTACAGTCAGTGACTTTCCATCCAAAAGGTGAAGAG
Organism: Meleagris gallopavo; assembly: GCF_000146605.3. Classification (NCBI taxonomy): domain Eukaryota; kingdom Metazoa; phylum Chordata; class Aves; order Galliformes; family Phasianidae; genus Meleagris; species Meleagris gallopavo. The sequence goes on along the minus strand of NW_011157512.1, from coordinate 160 downwards.
GAGTTTCTTTTGCAGCACCTATCATAATTGTTTGGTGTGGGTTTTTCCATTATTAGACACACAGAACTTGCTGAAACTAAGTTACCCTAATTGTGCCTGAGGTGTTGCAGCGAATTCCCACTCGCTTTGGACTCTGAGGACTCAGCTCACACACATCTCG
>NW_011157511.1:0-521 GCF_000146605.3 Meleagris gallopavo | reverse complement strand
AGCCTGATGGCGTTGAAGGATTGGGCCTGGGCTCCTCCAGTCAGTGGTGTGAGATGTGTCCAGCAGGTAATGAACATCATGCACCCCATGTTGGTGCGCTGCTTGTATGCAGGTAGGTTTGCGATGCGATCCGATCCCCCATGCTGACCATCCACAGCTAGATCAAGTTGCTCAGAGTCTGAGCCAGGCTCACCTTGAAAGGGCCAGCACATCCACCATGTCTCTGGCAACCTGTGCCACTGCCTCAGCACCCTCACTGTACAAGACATTTTCCTTAGATTTCACCTCCATTTTCCCTTGTTCTTTCCTTTAGGTATTGAAAGGCTGTTACCAGGTTCCCTTGGAGACTTCACTTCTCCAGGAGGCTGAACAGCCCAGCTCTCCTTGCTTACAGGAGAGGGGTTCCATCCTTGGGTTCGTGTTTGTGGCTGTACTCTGGATGCACTCGCACAGCTCCATGTCTCCCTGCACTGAGGACTCCACATCTGGACGCAGCACTGCAGGTGAGGCCTGACCAGCGC
>NW_011157510.1:0-530 GCF_000146605.3 Meleagris gallopavo | reverse complement strand
CAATGACGGGCCCGCTCTCCTGCCCTCTTACCTCAGCCTCTGCACACCATCCTACTCTCCTGAGCATTAGGCTGGCACAGGGATGCAGCTCTTTCTAGGCTCTCCCTATGCAGCCCATGGCACCAGTACCTGTGTGCCACATGGATCTGAAAGCATTCTGCCTTCTGTGACATGCCCATGCCGTCACAATGCCAGTTCCCTGTACCACCTGCCCATCATGCAACAATCCTACGGTTCTTCTTGACTAAATATCTCTGCACGGATGTCCATGTCAAAAATGGAACATCTCTCCAGCTGTGCAGCAGAGGACACGAGCTTCCATGCTCTAGCCATGTTCTCCTCTCGGCTTCTGGCTCTCAAACACAAAGAAAGAGATGCAAAATCAGTTGCATCACAAACACTCCTTTCATCATGTCTACTTCAACAGACAACCCAGACGGGCCCGCTCTCCTGCCCTCTTACCTCAGCCTCTGCACACCATCCTACTCTCCTGAGCATTAGGCTGGCACAGGGATGCAGCTCTTTCTAGG
>NW_011157509.1:0-672 GCF_000146605.3 Meleagris gallopavo | reverse complement strand
GCAGAGAGAGCGGTGAGGTGCTGGAACAGCTGCCAGAGAGGCTGTGGATGCCCCGTCCATCCCTGGAGGTGTTCAAGGCCAGGCTGGATGGGGCCCTGGGCAGACTGGGCTGGTATGAAATGGTTTGTGGCCGTGCCTGTGCGGGGGGGCTGGAGATTTGTGATCCTGGAGGTCCCTTCCAACCCGGGCCATTCTGTGATTCTGTGCCTCCACGGTGACAGTGACAGTGAGAACTTCGGGGACAGGCGGTTGTCCCGGTGGTGGCACTGCCGGCGGTTGTCCCGGTGTCACCCGGTGGCCCTGGGGGGAGTTGTTTCCGTAGGGCTCTGGATGGGAATTTGATGAGAACCATCCATTTCTGAAAGGAAATGGGGAAAGAAAGACAACAAAATTGACATAATATTGATTTGAATGGAAACAGACATTTTAGGGGTGATCCCAGGGGGACAAAGCAGAGCGAGAACGTGTCACTATGTGAGGTTGTCCTCAAAATCCCCATTGGAGACCTCTGGAGGACTCCCGGAACCCCTGGGGACCCTCTGATCTCAAAGAGACCCCTCTGGGACATCTCCAGACCCTTCTGGATGACTCCAGGCCCCCCCTGGGGACCCCAAGACAACTCCAGAACATCTCCAGATTCTTCCAGAAGACAACAGGAGCCTCTGAATCCAC
>NW_011157508.1:0-705 GCF_000146605.3 Meleagris gallopavo | reverse complement strand
GATGGGGGAAAAAAGATGATGGGGGAAAAGGCAGTAAAGGGGCCGGAAGACGGTGAGAAAAAGGAGAGAAACGGGAGAAGAAAAGGAGGAAAAAAGGCTGGAAAGGGGCAGGAATGAGAATGGAAAGAGGTGGGAAAGGGGTGGGAAAGAGGTGGGAAAGGGGAGTGAAAAAGAAGGGAAAGGGGAGGGAGACAAAGGCGGGAAAAAGAAAGGAAAAACAGCGGGAACGAAAAGGGAAAAAAGGCGGGAACGGGGCGAGAAATGTAGGCCCAAAACGCCTCCAGCATCTGGAGGAGGAGGCACCAATCCTAGAAAGTAAGAAGGAAGTTTCACATGCAGGACTGAACAACATCGCGCAGAAAGGATTTACTGGTGAATTGAGAAACCCCAACTCATGGACAGCACTCAGCACAAGCCTGTTTGGGAGCCTACCTCTTCTTTGGGCATCACACGTGGTCAGAAGGGTGCATTTGGATCCAGGAAACTCCAACGAAGCGCCAACGGGCAACAGGGAAGAAAGAGAAGAAAAACAGATGAAAAGGGCAGAAAACGCTGTTGAATCCAAACAGAAAAGAAGACGACGTTGGCACATGGCACTGACATTCCATCAGCACTGGGGAGACCTGAAGATTAGGAAAAGAAAAGCACCCAGTGAAAGCAACGTGAGCACGAGGGACATCCGACACCAAGCCCAGAGCACCTCAG
>NW_011157507.1:0-682 GCF_000146605.3 Meleagris gallopavo | reverse complement strand
GGAAAATATCACAGAATCACAGAATTGGTAGGGGTTGGAAGGGACCTCTAGAGATCATCGAGACCCAACCCCTGCCAAAGCAGGTTCCCTACACCAGGTCGCACAGGTAGGCGTCCAGGCGAGACTTGAATATCTCCAGAGAAGGAGACTCCACAACCTCCCTGGGCAGCCTGTTCCAGTGCTCCGTCACCCTCACCGTGAAGAAGTTCTTACGCACATTCGTGCGAAACTTCCTGTGCTGCAGCTGATGTCCGTTTCCCCTCGTCCTGTCTCCACGTACCACTAAAAGAGACTGGCCTCACCACTATGGCCGCCACACCTCAGATATTTATAAACCTGGATCAGGTCCCCTCTCAGTCGTCTTTTCTCAAGGCTAAACAGATCCAGTTCACTTAGCCTTTCTTCACAGGGGAGATGCTCCAGGCCCTTCACCATCTTTGTGGCCCTCCGCTGGACTCTTTCCAAGAGATCCCTGTCTTTTTTGTACTGGGGAGCCCAGAACTGGACACAGTACTCCAGATGAGGCCTTACCAGGGCAGAGTAGAGGGGGAGGATCACCTCCCTCGACCTGCTGGACACGCTCTTCTTAATGCACCCCAGAATGCCATTGGCCTTTTTGGCCACGAGGGCACACTGCTGGCTCATGGCCAACCTGTCGTCCACCAGGATGCCCAGGTCCCTC
>NW_011157506.1:0-639 GCF_000146605.3 Meleagris gallopavo | reverse complement strand
TTTTATTTTTTATTTTTATTTTTTTTTATTTTATTTTTTTTATTTTTTATTTTCTATTTTCTTTATTTATTTTTTAATAAATACGCGTCCACGTATTTGTCTATTTATTTATTTATTCGTTTTGTATTTACTAAAATTTCTTATTTATTTCTTTATTTCTTCCTGCTATTTAATTCGTTTTTTATTTTTATTTTTTAACTTTTTCGTTTATTTTATTTATTTTCATTTTATTTCTTTATCTATTTTCGTTTATGCGTCCACGTGTTTGTCTGTTTGTTTATAATTTCGTTATTTGTTCATTTCTAATTTTTTATTTTTTATTTTATTTTACGTGCCCGCGTATTTGTCTCTTTGTTTTTAAATGTTGTTTTTATTGTTACTTATTGTTGTTATTTATTTATTTATTTGCTTGCTTATTTATCGGCTCGCTCGCTCGCTCGCTCGCTCATTTATTTATTTATTCATTCATTCATTCATTCATTCATTCATTCATTCATTCATTCATTCATTCATTCATTCATTCCTCGTGTTTTATTTCTTATCGATTTTCCCCTTTTAATTTTCGTTTTATCGATCTTTAGGTGTTCCGTCCCCGTCCCCGCCCCGCCCCGTCCCGTCCCGTCCCGTCCCGTCCCCGGT
>NW_011157505.1:0-489 GCF_000146605.3 Meleagris gallopavo | reverse complement strand
CTTTCCTCCTGACATATTACATTTTTCTACCAAAAAATACCAGTTGTCTCCCCCAACAAATATGGCAATATCTCCCAGAAATACCAGCTTTCTCACCCATACACAAAGTTTCCTACCAGAAATACAAGGATTCACCCCCAATAATGTGACATTTTCTGCCAGGAATTGCAGTTTTCTCCCAGAAATACCACATTTTCTCACAGAAATACCGGTTTTCCCTCCGAAAATAGGACATCTTCTGACAGAAACGGCAGTTTCCCCCCCCCCAAAATAAAACATTTTTCACCCAGAAATTGCAGTATTCTCCCAAGAAATATGACGATTTCTTCCAGAAGTAGCAGATTTCTCCATGAAATATGACATTTTGGAACAGAAATACCAGTTCTCTCACAACAAAATCAGCGTTTTCTACCAGAAATACCAGTTTTCTCCCGGAAATATGGCATTTAACTCTCAGAAATGGCAGTTTTCTCCCCAAAAATATGGTAT
>NW_011157504.1:0-636 GCF_000146605.3 Meleagris gallopavo | reverse complement strand
ACTCGCGCCTGAACCGCTCCGGAGAGTTTGCCGACGCTGGTCGAGAAATCGCGCTTCTCCCCGAGTGCCGCTTTCAGCCGTCAGCAGCGCTCTCGTGTTTCTCACTTGCCGAGAACGGGCGACTTGTGCCTGCTGCTTTTCTCCGACGCGCGAGCGGTCTCGCGTCCGCACGTCGGAGAGGAGCGGTTTGCACTTCGCCTTGGGTACATGCAGAATGAACTAGGCCTAGCTGTGAATACGACGTGTCTGCCTTCATTTCGAGCGGCAATTCTTTTTTGGTGTTGTTCTCCATGGCTACGCTTGTGCATGCTCGGAGGAAAAGAGTGGAGAGCAAAACCCTCTCTAATAAGGCTGTTGGAAGTTCGGGGAGCGACATTTGTTTCGCTCCCAGGGAGAGAGAGCGTGACAGAAAGTGGGGAGCGATCCTTTCTGGCCTGCGGAGAAAAAACCTCCCTACGGAGGTAGTGCAGGAGGCTGAATTCGCACGTTCTCGGCATCGGAATTGCACTGCTTCGCTCTCATGCGTAGAAAGCGGCACTCGCGCTGAACCGCTCCGGAGAGTTTGCCGACGCTGGTCGAGAAATCGCGCTTCTCTCCGAGTGCCGCTTTCAGCCGTCAGCAGCGCTCTCGTGTTTC
>NW_011157503.1:0-538 GCF_000146605.3 Meleagris gallopavo | reverse complement strand
AAACATTACAGTGCTGTTTAACTCCTCCAACCATGCAAAAAATAGTTAAAATGTGCCACTTCTACCACAGTATAACATGACCCATTCCCCTGCATACCTCCCAAACTCAGGATTTGAAGTGAAAAAATCTGAGGTACTAGAAATCCTCTTTCAAATGTCTCAAAAAAAAACAGACACAAATCTGCCTGTTAATATCAAGATGGCACCAATTTGAGACTTGTACAGAAGCTCACATTAGGGCAACTGACACTCTCTGTCTCAACATTTGAAGGGCCACACCCTGTAAGGTCTGAAAGAGATGATTTCAAAACTATGCTGAATTTACCACAAGAGTGGGAATAGTAGGCATCCAGGAGTTTTATATACCTGGCCTTTTAACACCTTCAACTCTCACTGACAATTAAAGGCAGTCAGCAATTTACAGGATCAAGCCTTAGAGAGCACAAGATAGTTAACTGCTGCATTAATTCACAAAGGTTTCTAGAGAGCTGCCAGAACTTTCTGAAAATCTTCCAGTTAAACATATTTCAATGCTTTC
>NW_011157502.1:0-744 GCF_000146605.3 Meleagris gallopavo | reverse complement strand
TTTACGGGGGGGGTTTTTTTTTTTTTTTTTTTTTTTTTTTTTTTAAAAAAGGGGTTTTTTTTCCCTTTTACGGGGGGTTTTTTTTTTTTTCGGGGAAAAAACTTTTTTTGGGGAAACCCTTTTTTCCCTAATACCGTTTTTTTCCGTGTTTTTTTTGGTCTCCCGTTTTTTTTTCTACTTTTTTCCTGGAACTCGTTTTAAACTCCAAAGGCCCTGTTCCCTGTCGCTTTCCTTCTGTGCTTGGTGCTGTTGCAGTTCTGTCTCAGTGGCACGGATACCTTCGCATTCCTCTGCATTGGCTTTTTAGTTTTCATTCTTTGCTTTGTTTTCCTTTCAGTTTTGCTTCTCTTTCCTTTTGCTTTTTATTTTTTCCTTCGCTTTTTTTCATTTACTCTGTTCAGCTTTAGTTGGCTTTTTTTCCTTTCACTTTCCCTGTTTGAATGCTTTACTTTGCCATGATATTGCACTGTATGCTTTTGATTTTTCTTTGCATTTCTTTTTTTTTTCTGTGCTTTTCTACTGTTTTTTTTAATTGTTTTATTTTTCTTTGCTTTTGGGGTTTTTTGTTTTGTTTTGTTTGTTTGTGTTGTATTGTTTTGCTTTGGATGTCGTTGCTTTGCGTTGCTTTTTTCTTTTTTTCTCTTATATTTTTATTAAAAAATCTAAAAATGTCTTCTATGTTGATTTGGATGTCATTGGTTTTCTTTGCTTTTTTTTCCCCTTATTTTTCCTTACTGCATTTTT
>NW_011157501.1:0-685 GCF_000146605.3 Meleagris gallopavo | reverse complement strand
ATATTGTCATATTTTGCGGAAGCAAACTGGTATATCTGGGAGAAAAAGTCATATTTCAGGGCACAAAGCTGGTATTTCTTGGAGAAAATGCCATATTTTTCGGGGACTAAACTGGTATTTCTGGCAGAAAACGTTGTGTTTGTCAGGAGAAAATGGGTATTTCTGGCACCAATTGTCATCTTTCATGGAGAAAGCTTGTATTTCTGGGAGAAAACGTCATCTATAATTGGAGAAAACTGTTATTTCTAGGGGAAAACGTCATATATCAGGGGAGAATACTGCAACTTCTGGGGATAAAAGTCCTATTTCTATGCAAACGACTGGTATTTCTGGAAGTCGATGTCATGTTTCTGGTTGAAAAATGTCCTATTTCTGGGAGAAAACGGCCGTTCCTGGCAGAAAATGTCGGATTTTTGCAAGAAACCTGGTATTTCTGAGAGAAAATCTGACCTTTTGGGGAGAAATGTGTTATTTCTTGGAGATAATGTCATAATTTGGGGAGAAAACTGGTATTTCTGGGAGGAAATGTTTTATTTTGTGGAGAAAAATGGGTAATTTTCTGGGAGATAGCGACATTTTTTCTGGGAGAAAAGTGCCATTTTTGCAGAAAATGCCGTATTTTCAGGGTAGAAACCTGAGATTTGTCGTAGAAACTCTCGTATTTCTGGGAGAAAGCGGGGATTTC
>NW_011157500.1:0-725 GCF_000146605.3 Meleagris gallopavo | reverse complement strand
TTTCTTGATCACTTCAGGGTTCATTGTCCCTGTACACTTTTCAAATTATTAGCTTCCTAATGCCTACAGCTTTAATTTACCCCTGCTGACATCCTTAAAATGGGTTTTCAAGTATTTTGAAAATGGATTGCTACAGTTGTACTTCAGTGTTGGACCTGACTGACGTAGAATTTCTTAAGTAGCCTCCACAATTGAAGTGATGGGAGGTTCAGTCAGCTCCTACAGCAAGAAGCTAATGATTCTCTGGAAAACAGATTTGCATTTGGTTTCCTAGAGTGTTTTTGCTCTGCTTATTCCTGGTGGCTTGCTTGTTGTTTTTGTGAGTGCTTTTCTCCCAAACGTCTTAAAAGGCTGTATCTGTTCTTCTAGTGTCAAGTATCGAACGATAAAATAATTTTCCACAGGCAGTTTCTCAAAATCAAGACCCCTTTCTCCACATCCCCAATACAGATCCATTCCTGGCTTAGGCTGGGGAGATTCCTGTCAAATTCCAAGACGAATATTCAACTCCTGTCTGTACGTACAGCCAGGGTTGCCCTTTCCCAGGTGTAGAATATGGCACTTTGCTCTTAGAATCATAGAATCATAGAACCACTCAGGACCATCAAGTCTTTACCATGCTAGCCTAACTCAAACAACCCTCTGCTAAATCACGTCCCTGAGCACCACATCCAGACAGGTTTTAAACACGTTCAGGGATGGTGACTCAGCCACCTCCATGGGGA
>NW_011157499.1:0-481 GCF_000146605.3 Meleagris gallopavo | reverse complement strand
CTTGAGAGTGTGGGGGAGTATTGGTCCTTGGAATGGGGTAAGTGGTTTCTTTTTTTCTTTTCAGGGCTGTGATCTTGTCTTTTTGGGGGATCGCAAGTGCACTGAAGGGCTGCTAGGTGTAAGAGCAGCATGTGAATCTGGAGACTGCTTCCTTTGGGGTGTGGGGTGAGCCCTTAGAATGGGGTGAGTGATTCCTGCTTTCTTTCAGAGCTGTGAGCTCTGCTTTTCTGGAGGATCTCAAGCTGGATGGCTGTAATTAATGTGCTAATTGCATCCATGCGGTGGGTGTTTTTTAAGGGCATTGTGTGCATCCTTGTTGTGTTTAAATTATGTTCTGTGTCTCTTCTGATTTCATTTTGCAGCCTGATGGAGTTGAAGGATTGCCTGGGCTCCTCCTAGTCAGTGGTGTGAGATGTGTCCAGCAGGTAGTGAACATCATGCACCCCATGTTGGTGCGCTGCTTGTATGCAGATAGGTTTGC
>NW_011157498.1:0-585 GCF_000146605.3 Meleagris gallopavo | reverse complement strand
GCTCCTCTTTGGCAAGACTGTAGTGCAAGTGTGGCAAGTTTATAAAACTGCTGGAGCCGTCTCGGTTGTGGTGTTTGTCCTCTGCTGATTTTTCCCTCGAAATAGCTGCAGAAACAGCAAACATAGTCTGCTCCTGATTGCCCTCACTGTTGGTTGAGCTGCTCAAGAGAGCCTGCTTTGTGCTTGCAGTGGCACTGTTTGCTCCTTGTGAACTGCAGCCGTAGCTTTGGTTTCCCTCTGAACGGTCTCCTGGCATCTTAAACATTCGACCTTCCTGGACAAAGAGCGCAGGAAAGGATGGGGCAGAATGGGCAAGGCCACCTGTCTGGGTCAGTGCCATTGTTGATCAGTCTGGGTGGAGAGAGATGCATCTTGGCATTGCCTGGCAAGCGCCTGCTGCACACCAGGAAGAGAAACAACTGTTCCTAGATTGCCGTTCCTTCCTATGTGCCCATGATAAGGACCGAGTGCATTTCCTGCAGCTTTCTCTGCAGATGTGCTCCTCAGCCTGAAATCTTCCTCGTTTTGTCCTTCAGCTCCTCACTGTGGCCTGTGCTCTCTGTTGCAGACTGAGACCAAGGGGAA
>NW_011157497.1:0-855 GCF_000146605.3 Meleagris gallopavo | reverse complement strand
TCTCCCATGGCAGCGTGGGATGGGAAGGGGGTCGTGTGGGGACTGAGGAAAGCAATGGCAGTCCCACCTCACCAAAGCAAAGATGAGGGCTGTGCATCATGAGCAGTTCTCAGACAAGATGGAAGACAAAAATGGTGTTGGGTAGCTGAGCCTTCTCTGGTGGTAAGCAACATCGTGCACAGAGTGCAGCCATGTGCTCCGAGCAAGGAGCACAGGTTTGTGCAAGAGGCACGGATGCAGGGCAGTGCCTTCATGACTGTATTGTGTCCAACAGGTGGCAGCAGAGCTGCGGTGCTCCCAAGTGCCGTAACAACTGCACGGAGAGATGTGTTGGTCTCGGTGGAAACAGCAAGGAACTGGAATCTGCATTTCCTGGCATGCCCGGAACCTCACTTTGCTGACTGGTCATTGTCTGCCCAGCAGGTAAGGGCGATGCACACCCGCCAGCGTTTACCCATTCCCACAGCCCGGCACAATAGGGTTCCCCCAGGAGCTCTGAATTGCGCTTCATGGTGCCCAGAAGGCTGCCTATCCTCTTTGTTCTGTGTCTTGCTTGTCTCTGGTCTTGCACTGTTTTCACTATTACATTCTCTTGTCCTCCTCTTTTGTGTTCCTTGCCCATTCTCTTGGCCTAATGACCCTTGGCTTTGTGTTGCCACATTCATGTCGGCATTCAGTTTTGGCGTTCCCTGCCGTATTGTCTGGGCCGTCATCCTTGGCATTTCCTTCCATGTTCTCTTGGCCCTTGCCTTTTGCCTGGGCATTCCCTTGCCCTCCTGTTTTTTGTGGAACCTGCACCTGGGGCGGGGTGCAGCCCTGCAAGCACAGCTGGGGGCAGTTTGGCTGTGGAGTGGG
>NW_011157496.1:0-636 GCF_000146605.3 Meleagris gallopavo | reverse complement strand
GTAGATGTAATCTACCTTGATTTAGTAAAGGCGTTTGATACTGTCTCCACGACATCCTTATACAAAGACTGAGGAAGACTGGGATAGACGAGTGGACGAGTCGAGGTGGGTTGAGAACTAGGCTGACTGGCAGAGCGCAGAGGGTCGTCGTTGGTGGTGCAGAGTCTGGCTGGAGACCTGTAACCAGTGGTGTCCCCAGGGGTCTGTGCTGGGTCCGGTCTTGTTCAACATCTCATCAATGACCTTGATGAGGGGATAGTGGCCACCCTCAGCAAGTTTGCTGATGATACGAAGTTGGGAGGATTGGCTGACACGCCTGAAGGCTGTGCTGCCATTCAGCGAGACCTGGACAGGCTGGAGAGCTGGGCAGTAAGAAACCGGATGAGGTTCAACACAAGCAAGCGTAGGGTCTTACACCTAGGGAGGAATAATTGCATGCACCAATACAGGCTGGGGGATGAGCTGCTGGAGAGGAGCTCTGCAGAGAGGGACCTGGGCGTCCTGGTGGACGACAGGTTGGCCATGAGCCAGCAGTGTGCCCTCGTGGCCAAGAAGGCCAATGGCATTCTGGGGTGCATTAAGAAGGCGTGTCCAGCAGGTCGAGGGAGGTGATCCTCCCCCTCTACTCTGCCCTGG
>NW_011157495.1:0-628 GCF_000146605.3 Meleagris gallopavo | reverse complement strand
TTTTTTCCTTCAATATACGTGAATAGACTGGAGGTACTAATCCCACCAGTTCAGTTCTACCATTGTGTCTTACGGTAAGAAGAAAAGCAGGATGTTTAAGACTCTGTCAGGCACAGAACCTCCAGCACTGGAGGCAGCAGTTCTGAATTCTCGGTATCTTGTCATAATTTGTGCGCATGCACAAGAAACAGTGCAACTCACTGTACAAGGGCAACCAAATGTATTCAAGGCATACTTGCACAGGACTCTGAGGTAGAAAGCTGCTCGCTGAGGCAGAGCTCAGAAATGAGGCAGGGGAAGCCTGACAGATTGAGAGTGATGAAGTGTCTGAATAAAGAAAGGAACAGAAGGAATAGACATTACTGGAATCTATCAGATGCCAATATTCATTTGAAAAACATAACTGTGCACGTAGAATAAAAAGCAACACAGGATCAACCTGCAACTATTATTCCACTGTCTCAGTGATGGTAGCTATTATACAAACTCTATGTATTTCTAATAAAAAAAAACTACAAAATTTCCTCCTCCAGTGTGCAATCAAATTAAGTTCATTTATGAGTTTAGGTAGAAAAAAAGACTTCTGCTGGTCTCGGTAACGCAGCTACAAAAGCACTGTACAGGATAT
>NW_011157494.1:0-468 GCF_000146605.3 Meleagris gallopavo | reverse complement strand
ACCTGCTGGACACATCTCACACCACTGACTGGAGGAGCCCAGGCAATCCTTCAACTCCATCAGGCTGCAAAATGAAATCAGAAGAGACGCAGAACATCATTTAAAACACAACAAGGATGCAACACAATGCCCTTAAAAAACACCCACCGCATGGATGCAATTAGCACATAGCCCTATTAATTACAGCCATCCAGCTTGAGATCCTCCAGAAAAGCAGAGCTCACAGCTCTGAAATCAAGCAGGAATCACTCACCCCATTCTAAGGGCTCACCCCACACCCCAAAGGAAGCAGTCTCCAGATTCAGATGCTGCTCTTACACCTAGCAGCCCTTCAGTGCACTTGCCATCCCCCAAAAAGGGAAGATCACAGCCCTGAAAGAAAAAAAGAAACCACTTACCCCATTCCAAGGACCAATACTCCCCCACACTCTCAAGTGAAGGAAGCAGCTTCCAGGTCCAAATACCTAC
>NW_011157493.1:0-524 GCF_000146605.3 Meleagris gallopavo | reverse complement strand
AAACAAACAAACAAAGCAAGAATTAGAAGCCAACAGCAGCGGTGCAGTGGTACCTGAAAGAATTGCTCCATCTTGAACAGCAGAGCAATCCAAGAAGTACGAGGGCATTCCAAACTAGACCACTTGGGACAGATTAACAACTGCAAGCAGTGGGTTCCAAAGTTCCAGACAGGAAATCAAAGCTGGAAAAACTCTGCACCTTTTCCTCTCTCAATCTTTAGTACATTGTGCATCACAAGGGAAGCAAGTCTTCACACACAGCTGGGAAGCTAAAGACAAGCCTGACAACCCGTGTCAGATCCTGAGACTGCACAAAAGTTTGACAGATGATGGATAACTCACAGAGCACAATGCTCTTTCCAAAACTTACTAAGAGAAGGAGATCTCTGAAGTTGCTGTTTTACAGAGCCCTAAGGTGGAGAACGATTGGTGGAGACAGAGAAGGATTAGCCAGAGACAACCCAGCCAGCTGTGTGAGCTGTGGCCAATTGCATTTTCAGTCTGTGGCCACTGACAGCTTCTGA
>NW_011157492.1:0-494 GCF_000146605.3 Meleagris gallopavo | reverse complement strand
GGCAGGTAGTGCAGGAGGCTGAATTCGCACTTGTCGGCATCGGAATCGCACTCCTTCGCTCTCACGCGCAGAAAGCGGCATTCGCGCTGAACTGCTCCGGAGACTTTTGCCGTAGCTGGCCGAGAAATCGTGTTTCTCCCGAACTTCCGCTTTCAGCCGTCAGCAGCGGTCTCGTATTTCTCGCTTGCCGAGAACGGGCCACTTCAGCCGGCTGCTTTGCTCCGACGAGTGATCGGGTTACTCTCCGCAGATCGGAAAGGAGCGGTTTTACACTTCGCCCTTTGGCCTACATGCAGAATGCACTACGCCTACCTCTGAATACTATGTCTCTGTCTTTATTTCGTGCGACAGTTCATTCTAGTGAGGTTTCCACGGCTACACATCTGCATTCAGAGAGGAAAAGAGTGGAAGGGAAAACCCTCTCTAATAAGACACCTGGAAGTTTCGAGGAGCGACAGCTGTAGTGCTCTCAGGGGAGAGCGTTTCAGAAAGTG
>NW_011157491.1:0-522 GCF_000146605.3 Meleagris gallopavo | reverse complement strand
ATTTCTTGGAGAAAATATCATATTTTTGGGGAAAATCTACTATTTCTTGGAAAAGGTGTCATATTTAAGGGAAGAAATCTGGTATTTCTGGAGAAAATGTCATGTTTGGGGATAAAATAGGTATTTCTGGTGAAAAACGTAGAGTCTTCGGTGATAAAACTGGAATTTCTGGGCCAGAATATCATATTTTGGGAGAAAGCTACTATTTCTCGGAGAAAACGTCAATGTTTCTGGTTGAAAAACGGTATTTGTGGGAGGAAACTGCAGTTCCTGGCAGAAAACTGCATATTTTTGGGAGAAAGCGGGTATTTGCGGTATAAAATGTCGTATATTTGCGATAAAACTGGCATTTCTTGGAGAAAAGATCATATTTTTGGGGAAAATCTAACTATTTCTTGGAAAAGGTGTCATGTTTAAGGGAAGAAATCTGGTATTTCTGGGAGAAAATGTCATGTTTGGGGATAAAATAGGTATTTCTGGTGAAAAACGTAGAGTCTTTGGTGATAAAACTGGAATTTCTGG
>NW_011157490.1:0-584 GCF_000146605.3 Meleagris gallopavo | reverse complement strand
CTGGGTGGCTTGAAACCTATGCAGTACCCCACGCTACCGCCCGAAATACCATACTAGGTCTTGAGACACAAGTCCTGTGGCGACATGGTACCCCAGAAAGAATTGAGTCAGATAATGGGACTCATTTTAAAAATTCTCTTGTAGGTACCTGGGCTAAAGGTCATGGTATTGAGTGGATTTACCATATTCCCTACCATGCACCAGCCTCAGGTAAGATTGAACGATACAATGGGTTGTTAAAAAACTATGCTGAAAGCAATGGGAGGCGGTACATTTAAGCACTGGGAGAAGCATTTGGCAGAAGCCACCTGGTTAGTCAATACCAGAGGATCTATCAATCGTGGTGGTCCAACCCAGTCCAGCTCCCTACATACCGTAGAGGGAGATAAAGTCCCTGTTGTACATGTAAAGAATATGTTGGGAAAGGCAGTTTGGGTTATTCCAGCCTCTGAGAAGGACAAACCTCTTCGTGGAACTGTTTTTGCCCTAGGGACCTGGGTCCACTTGGTGGGTGATGCAGGAAAACGGGATGTTCAATGTGTACCGCAAGGGAACTTGATGTGAGGGAGTACAGTCAGTAATTC
>NW_011157489.1:0-611 GCF_000146605.3 Meleagris gallopavo | reverse complement strand
GGAACTGTTTTTGCCCAGGGACCTGGGTCCACTTGGGTGGGTGATGCAGGAAAACGGGGATGTTCAATGTGTACCGCAAGGGAACTTGATGTTGAGGGAGTGCAGTCAGTAATTCCTAGTGCGTGTTGTTTATATTTTTGTTTGTCTATATTAAGCATGATGTAGTGATGTGGAATAAGGGGTGGAATGTCATGGTTTCATGATTTTTCATTATCGGTGTTCCACATCATAACATCATGCAATGTACTGGGGGGTTTGACTGCTGATGCTCAAGTTCCGGGTGCCTGTCCAGCGGAGAAGAGCAGCTACGTTTCCCCAGGGGGCTTTGCGGTCAGCGAGGAGATATAACTCCCGGCAAGGTCACCTGATGCTCTCTTCTCTGCCTGCGCTGCTTCGCTTGCGCTTCTCTGCCTGCGCTGCTTCGCTTGCGCTTCTCTGCCTGCGCTTCTCGCCTGCGCTTCTCTGCCTGCGCTTCTCATCTCAGCGTTTGTGGTAAGCCGATCCACTATCAAATTTTCCACTATTTCTCTCTCCTTATAAATTCTGTTGATACCATTATTTAGTAAATTTACTTTGTTTAACCTCAGATTGTTGCCACTGTTTCAATTATT
>NW_011157488.1:0-672 GCF_000146605.3 Meleagris gallopavo | reverse complement strand
AAGGATTGGCCTGGGCTCCTCCAGTCAGTGGTGTGAGATGTGTCCAGCAGGTAATGAACATCATGCACCCCCCAATGTTGGTGCGCTGCTTGTATGCAGGAGGGTTTTGCGATGTGATCCGACTCCCCCACTGCTGACCATCCACAGCTAGATCAAGTTGCTCAGAGTCTGAGCCAGGCTCACCTTGAAAGGGCCAGCACATCCACCATGTCTCTGGCAACCTGTGCCACTGCCTCAGCACCCTCACTGTACAAGACATTTTCCTTAGATTTCACCTCCATTTTCCCTTGTTCTTTCCTTTAGGTATTGAAAGGCTGTTACCAGGTTCCCTTGGAGCCTTCACTTCTCCAGGCGGCTGAACAGCCCAGCTCTCCTTGCTTACAGGAGAGGGGTTCCATCTTTGGGTTCGTATTGTGGCTGTACTCTGCATGCACTTGCACAGCTCCATGTCTCCCTGCACTGAGGACTCCACATCTGGACGCAGCACTGCAGCTGAGGCCTCACCAGCGCAGAGCAGAGGGATGGGGATCTCCTCCTTTCACCCGCTGACTGCGCATCTTTGGATGCAGCCCAGGATACGGTTGGCTTTCTGGGCTGGAAGGGCCCATTGCTGGCTTGTGTCCAGCTCCCACCCACCAGTACCTCCCAGGCCTTATGGAGCAGGACTACGCT
>NW_011157487.1:0-615 GCF_000146605.3 Meleagris gallopavo | reverse complement strand
GTGCGAGTGCATCCAGAGTACAGCCACAAACACGAACCCAAGGATGGAACCCCTCTCCTGTAAGCAAGGAGAGCTGGGCTGTTCAGCCTCCTGGAGAAGTGAAGGCTCCAAGGGAACCTGGTAACAGCCTTTCAATACCTAAAGGAAAGAACAAGGGAAAATGGAGGTGAAATCTAAGGAAAACGTCTTGTACAGTGAGGGTGCTGAGGCAGTGGCACAGGTTGCCAGAGACATGGTGGATGTGCTGGCCCTTTCAAGGTGAGCCTGGCTCAGACTCTGAGCAACTTGATCTAGCTGTGGATGGTCAGCATGGGGGGAGTTGGATCACATCGCAAACCTACCTGCATACAAGCAGCGCACCAACATGGGGTGCATGATGTTCATTACCTGCTGGACACATCTCACACCACTGACTGGAGGAGCCCAGGCAATCCTTCAACTCCATCAGGCTGCAAAATGAAATCAGAAGAGACGCAGAACATAATTTAAAACACAACAAGGATGCACACAATGCCCTTAAAAAACACCCACCGCATGGATGCAATTAGCACATTAATTACAGCCATCCAGCTTGAGATCCTCCAGAAAAGCAGAGCTCACAGCTCTAGAAATCAA
>NW_011157486.1:0-576 GCF_000146605.3 Meleagris gallopavo | reverse complement strand
CTATTGTGCCGGGCTCTGGAATGGGTAAACGCTGGCGGGTGTGCATCGCCCTTACCTGCTGGGCAGACAATGACCAGTCAGCAAAGTGAGGTTCCGGGGCATGCCGGGAAACGCAGATTCCAGTTCCTTGCTGTTTCCACAGAGACCAACACATCTCTCCGTGCAGTTGTTACGGCACTTGGGAGCACCGCAGCTCTGCTGCCACCTGTTGGACACAATACAGTCATGAAGGCACTGCCCTGCATCCGTGCCTCTTGCACAAACCTGTGCTCCTTGCTCGGAGCACATGGCTGCACTCTGTGCACCATGTTGCTTACCACCAGAGAAGGCTCAGCTACCCACACCGTTTTTGCCTTCCATCTTGTCTGAGAACTGCTCATGATGCACAGCCCTCATCTTTGCTTTGGTGAGGTGGGGACTGCCATTGCTTCCTCTAGTCCCACACACCCCTTCCCATCCCACACTGCCATGGGAGATCAGGTTCTGGACCACCTGAGGACCCAAACATCCAGGAGTCCTTGGGTCCTGACGAGATGAGTCCCAGAGTTCCGAGGGAATTCACCGCTGCAGTCACCG
>NW_011157485.1:0-567 GCF_000146605.3 Meleagris gallopavo | reverse complement strand
TCAAGGTGAGCCTGGCTCAGACTCTGAGCAACTTGATCTAGCTGTGGATGGTCAGCATGGGGCAGTCGGATCACATCGCAAACCTACCTGCATACAAGCAGCGCACCAACATGAGGTGCATGATGTTCATTACCTGCTGGACAGATCTCACACCACTGACTGGAGGAGCCCAGGCAATCCTTCAACTCCATCAGGCTGCAAAATGAAATCAGAAGAGACGCAGAACATCATTTAAAACACAACGAGGATGCACACAATGCCCTTAAAAAACACCCACCGCATGGATGCAAATAGCACATAGCCCTATTAATTACAACCATCCAGCTTGAGATCCTCCAGAAAAGCAGAGCTCACAGCTCTGAAATCAAGCAGGAATCACTCACGCCATTCTAAGGGCTCACCCCACACCCAAAGGAAGCAGACTCCAGATTCAGATGCTGCTCTTACAGCTAGCAGCCCTTCAGCGCACTTCGGGAATCCCCCAAAAAGAGAAGATCACAGCCCTAGAAAGAAAAAAAGAAACCACTTACCCCATTCCAAGGACCAATACTCCTCCACACTCTCAAG
>NW_011157484.1:0-382 GCF_000146605.3 Meleagris gallopavo | reverse complement strand
TGATATTTTCTTAAACAAATGCCAGTTTTATCGCAAATATACGACATTTTATACCGCAAATAGCCGCTTTCTCCCAAAAAATATGCCATTTTCTGCCAGGAACTGCAGTTTCCTCCCACAAATACCATTTTTCAACCAGAAATAGGACGTTTTCTCCCATAAATACCGTTTTTCAACCAGAAATATGACGTTTTCTGCGTGAAATAGTAGCTTTCTCCCAAAATATGATATTCTGCCCCAGAAATTCCAGTTTTATCACCAAAGACTACGTTTTTCACCAGAAATACCTATTTTATCCCCAAACATGACATTTTCTCCCAGAAATACCAGATTTCTTCCCTTAAACATGACACCTTTTCCAAGAAATAGTAGATTTTTCCCC
>NW_011157483.1:0-326 GCF_000146605.3 Meleagris gallopavo | reverse complement strand
TTTTACAAACAGCACAATGTTCAGACCAGTCTCCAGGCTTCCTTTATCGGTTTGTCAGACGGTTTTCGAATTCTGAATTAATACTCATGGGCGCGCTATTGGTTTCCTGGATTGTGATTATATTCCTTTACAAAGGGAAGGAGTCTCCTCCAGAACCAGAGAGTGCTGACTGGCAGGGAATATGGAGAGGTTTAGGAAAGATCTTAAAAGCAAGGGGACCCGCAGTGTCATGGGATTTTACACTTGAACATCGTGTGGGATCCTAGAGAAACTAAGTCAGTATTTGAGTCAGGGACAGCGCGGCTTACATAACTCTAAGGAGGTAC
>NW_011157482.1:0-438 GCF_000146605.3 Meleagris gallopavo | reverse complement strand
CTTCAAGAAATACGCGTTTTCTCCCAAAATATGATATTTTGCCCCAGAAATTCCAGTTTTATCACCGAAGACTCTACGTTTTTCACCAGAAATACCTATTTTATCCCCAAACATGACATTTTCTCCCAGAAATTCCAGATTTCTTCCCTTAAACATGACACCTTTTCCAAGAAATAGTAGATATTTTCCCAAAAATATGATATTTTCTCCAAGAAATGCCAGTTTTATCGCAAATATACGACATTTTATACCGCAAATAGCCGCTTTCTCCCAAAAAATATGCCTTTTTTCTGCCAGGAACTGCAGTTTCCTCCCACAAATACCATTTTTCAACCAGAAATAGGACGTTTTCTCCCATCAATACCGTTTTTCAACCAGAAATATGACGTTTTCTCCGAGAAATAGTAGCTTTCTCCCAAAATATGATATTCTGCCCCA
>NW_011157481.1:0-505 GCF_000146605.3 Meleagris gallopavo | reverse complement strand
CCATGTCAAAAATGGAACATCTCTCCAGCTGTGCAGCAGAGGACACGAGCTTCCATGCTCTAGCCATGTTCTCCTCTCGGCTTCTGGCTCTCAAACACAAAGAACAAGATGCAAATCAGTAGCATCACAAACACTCCTTCATCCTGTCTACTTCAACAGACAACCCAGACGGGCCGCTCTCCTGCCCTCTTACCTCAGCCTCTGCACACCATCCTACTCTCCTGAGCATTAGGCTGGCACAGGGATGGCAGCTCTTTCTAGGCTCTCCCTATGCAGCCCATGGCACCAGTACCTGTGTGCCACATGGATCTGAAAGCATTCTGCCTTCTGTGACATGCCCATGCCGTCACAATGCCAGTTGCCAGTACCACCTGCCCATCATGCAACAATCCCACTGTTCTTCTGACTAAATATCTCTGCACGGATGTCCATTTCAAAAATGGAACATCTCTCCAGCTGTGCAGCAGAGGACACGAGCTTCCATGCTCTAGCCATGTTCTCCTCT
>NW_011157480.1:0-535 GCF_000146605.3 Meleagris gallopavo | reverse complement strand
TTAGGTTAGAATATGGCATCCAGTTGCTGAGAATGCGCAAACCCAAACTTGACAAGAAGAAAACCGTCACTGTCGTTCTGATGTTTTGCACGCAGGTGAAGCTTGATGAAAGTGCGGCAGTGAAGCTCTCTCAGTTCCCTGCCCCCATTTTCTAGGGATTTTGTTTGCCTGTTTCGATACAGTGAGCTACTCTTCATTTTGCCATAAACACACCTCTGACCACATGGTTATTTTGAGCTCTTCTTCTTCCAGTGGCTCGGATAAGCAAGTCTGGGAAAAATACAGCACCTGCCCCAGAACTGTGATGGCCGTGCTGCCGCTTTCTGATCCTCGCTCTTACCTGTGGTTTTATCTTACAGCGCGCAGTTCTCTATCAGCACCCAAGTCTGTGTGGGTGTCTTCTGCTGCCACAAAGCTGCTCAGCCTGGAGGAGGCACAGGCCCAGAGGCGAGGCCACAGCAGCTCTGCCATCGTGACAGAGAGCAGGGACATAGAAGTGGAAGAAGGCCCCGCAGCTTTACCGGGGAAATTCCAC
>NW_011157479.1:0-383 GCF_000146605.3 Meleagris gallopavo | reverse complement strand
TTGGGAGAAAGCTACTATTTCTACGGAGAAAACGTCGTATTTCTGGTGAAAAACGGTATTGATGGGAGAAAACGTCCTATTTCTGGTTGAAAAATGGTATTTGTGGGAGGAAACTGCAGGTCCTGGCAGAAAACTGCATATTTTTGGGAGAAAGCGGCTATTTGCGGTATAAAATGTCGTATATTTGCGATAAAACTGGCATTTCTTGGAGAAAATATCATATTTTTGGGGAAAAATCTACTATTTCTTGGAAAAGGTGTCATATTTAAGGGAAGAAATCTGGTATTTCTGGAGAAAATGTCATGTTTGGGGATAAAATAGGTATTTCTGGTGAAAAACGTAGAGTCTTCGGTGATAAAACTGGAATTTCTGGGGCAGAATAT
>NW_011157478.1:0-758 GCF_000146605.3 Meleagris gallopavo | reverse complement strand
AAACTCCATGTAAAACTTTTGACCAACAGCACCGAGTAACTACATACAGCACAATCTTTTCACAAACCAATAACAATAACAGAAAAATACATAGCAACAATCATTACAAAACCTGAATCCGATTCTCTGCCTTGTGATGAGCTACTATCTGGATGATTGCCATCACAAATACTATGAAACTACACAGGATTTGTTATTACAGAATGTAAGGTAACTTCCATAGGCTCCAGGAAGTTGCACAACACATGCACAGAACAACACAAAAATCTAAAGGGAAAAATGAAAAAAAAAATCAAAGTCTTTTTCCTCTCAAGAACCTAATTCCACATGCACTTCAACATCAAGAAATTAACCTGTAATTCTGTTGACAGCAAAACTGCCTCACTATCAAACTGCTGAAAAATCCAGTCACTGTTCACAGATTCGTCTTAGTCAGCAGAGGAACAAATAATAGACTGCAACAGCAGCTCCTCCCCTTCAAGCAAGAGAGCAATTTCTGCAACAGGAAACACGGAGACAAAACAAGAAAAGTTGGTGAAACCAAACTGAGCACAAGAGAAAACCGAAACCAAGTTGACAAAACCTCAGCAAGAACAAACACAAACACAGGAATCAACATAGCATGCCAGTCAAAAAGAGGACTGAATATTGCTAACGGTCGGTCTGAGACGTCTCCAAAACTAAACAACAAGAGCCGAAATAGAAGACAGAAATCACTAGGTCAAGGCACACCTCTACACATCAACGTATTCAATACA
>NW_011157477.1:0-566 GCF_000146605.3 Meleagris gallopavo | reverse complement strand
ACAAAGAACACACAAATAGGAAACAAAGACAATGCAAAGCAAACAAAAAGCCTCACTACAGAAAAAACAAATGAGAAATTGCAAAACAAGGATGGAGAGCAAAGCAAATCAAAGCGAGGATGAGAAATACGAGAGGAAAGCCAATGAATTCAATACACTAGCATGGCAAAGCAAAGAATCCTAGCAAAGTAAAGAGAACAAAGCTCACCAGTGCTTAACAATGGAAAGAAAGAAGGAAAATTTAACAGCAATGCAAGGCCCCGATACCAACAATAAGAAAAGAGCAAACCAAAGCAAGAAAAACCAGCAAAAGGAAAGAAAGAGTAAGTAATAAAAAAGCCAAGGAGAGCAAAGCAAAATCACTTGAAAATCCTCACAAACAGAGGGGAATACGCTCAGGAAAGGAAAAAGCAGTTCCAAGAATAGAAACAAAAGGGAAAATAAAAACAAACAACTGGAAAAAAAACCCCAATAGCATTGCAATGCAGAAGGAGCAGGAAACCAAGGCAGAAACCACAGAAAAACAACATGGAAAACAAACCGAGGAAACCAACATCAACCCATGC
>NW_011157476.1:0-608 GCF_000146605.3 Meleagris gallopavo | reverse complement strand
TCCCCGTTCCTCCCCTGCAGGTCCCCTGGCTGCTGGACATGCTGGTGTCCCGGGTGGCACCGGTGGCCTCCCTGACCTCCTCAGGCCGAGTCATCGTCTTTCCCACGTGAGTATGTTGGTGGCTGCAGCCCCTGCTTCCCCACTTGCGGATGCCATCCTTCCACCCCCCCATATGCCTTCTCTCTCATGCCATTTTATACTATGCCTTACTTTCACCTGGAGCTTGAGCCTCCCAAGTCAAGTATACCTTAGTCCTGCAAACTTTACCTGAAAACATGTGAGGTGGAAAGCCTTGGCTCGGGGTGGGCCAAGAAAACAGGATAGCTTATCTGTTCCAATAGGATCATCAAGTCCCCATCCCTGCAGGGCGGCCATGGAATTTGGCCACGGGAACCCACCCTGCTCCACACTCCACGCTTTCTTAGAGTCAGCGTGCCGGGCTCCCCTGGCGCTCGCCGGCACCTCAGCTCGCAGGTCACGTTGCGTAGGGAACTGAGGGAAGGCTCGACCTTCTCTCAAGAGGCGGACATTTCAGCCAGTCACCTCCAGGAAATGCTCCCTGGCCTGCGGACATTTCTGCGAGGCAGATGTGGTGGGAGAGACGAAGG
>NW_011157475.1:0-499 GCF_000146605.3 Meleagris gallopavo | reverse complement strand
AGCAGTAATATTTGCTGCAGCTAGGAATGGTAACAAAACAAAAGTGGTTCAGTATGTGGCACCAGCTTGAAGTGTGCAGAAGAGATTAAAAAAAGAGACAGTTTTCTAGGACTCAATGTTGTTGAGGGGCCTAGCTGTTAAAAATGTAAATTTTGTTTTTAATTCTTCATTGTACTTTGGTCATTACTTTGGGTATCTTAAGCTGTATCTTAAATTATACAGATGCTATTATTTGCTGACTTACGTTACTGAAAAATGCTTAAAAGCATTCTCTTGCAAAAGTTTTGTATTAAGAATTCTTCCATTTTCAAAAAATACTTTTCTTTCAGAATGCATGTTTTTTTTTATTTGCTAATACTGAAATTCCAGCTAGAATTAAAAAACAGGTAAGGTAGTCTGAATTTTCCTCATGGATTAAGAGACTGGTGGTAAATGCTGCTGTCTGTAAGCATGCTGGATATTTGGAGTACAGCTTGTAGGCTCTTCTACATGTCTTCAC
>NW_011157474.1:0-619 GCF_000146605.3 Meleagris gallopavo | reverse complement strand
TCAATACCTAAAGGAAAGAACAAGGGAAAATGGAGGTGAAATCTAAGGAAAATGTCTTGTACAGTGAGGGTGCTGAGGCAGTGGCACAGGTTGCCAGAGACATGGTGGATGTGCTGGCCCTTTCAAGGTGAGCCTGGCTCAGACTCTGAGCAACTTGATCTAGCTGTGGATGGTCAGCATGGGGGAGTCGGATCACATCGCAAACCTACCTGCATACAAGCAGCGCACCAACATGGGGTGCATGATGTTCATTACCTGCTGGACACATCTCACACCACTGACTGGAGGAGCCCAGGCAATCCTTCAACTCCATCAGGCTGCAAAATGAAATCAGAAGAGACGCAGAACGTAATTTAAAACACAACAAGGATGCACACAATGCCCTTAAAAAACACCGACATGGATGCAATTAGCACATGAATTACAGCCATCCAGCTTGAGATCCTCCAGAAAAGCAGAGCTCACAGCTCTGAAAGAAAGCAGGAATCACTCACCCCCATTCCTAAGGGCTCACCCCACACCCCCAAAGGAAGCAGTCTCCAGATTCACATGCTGCTCTTACACCTAGCCAGCCCTTCACGTGCACTTGCCATCCCCCCAAAAAGACCAAAGATCACAG
>NW_011157473.1:0-620 GCF_000146605.3 Meleagris gallopavo | reverse complement strand
CCTTGCTGAGGAAGCTTGTTCCCTGTACCGCATTTCCTCAGAGACTCTGCAAGATTTGTTGAAAACTCAGTGGGACGTATTTATTGTAGGTAATGTTTGAGTGCCCAGCAGGAAGAGGCTCGGGATGCTGAAATGGAAGCCGGGGCTTCTGTCTCCCAGGAGGCAGGCGTCGTCAGGTCCACTTTGGAGCCTGCCGTTGTTTGCGCTGAGCTCAGGAGATCCCTGAGCGTGCCGCTGTGTGCTGCGTGGCCCAGCCCCAAAAGGGGATTCCCGTGTGGCAGGAGGGGAAAAGGGGGGAAGGGAGGGCCGAGGGGCCCTTTTGTCGGCTTCGGCTCCTCTGTGGCCTCTTGCTGGCCGGAGAGAAGGGCTGCCCGCTGGGCACAGGGAGCGCCTTGTAGCTCCCGTCCCGTGCCCTGTTCTCCAGCCCCCTCCTCATCCTGTGCAGAACGCCCACTCCCAGCAGCAGCAGACAGGTGCCGGTGTAGAACCTTCCCCATCGTCACAGCTGTCTCCTTGGTCGCTGCCGCCCCCACCTCGGCGCACTCGTCTCTGAGCGTGCTGGGCAGGGTGGCAGCCATGTCCAGCACTAAGAGAGCGAGAGTTGAGGAGAGCGTGATTTT
>NW_011157472.1:0-425 GCF_000146605.3 Meleagris gallopavo | reverse complement strand
CCCCTACTCTTCCCAGCCCTTCAATGGGATCAGGGAGGGGTGGAGCCTGGCTCTGCCCCACTCCACAGCCAAACTGCCCCCAGCTGTGCTCGCAGGGCTGCACCCCGCCCCAGGTGCGGGTTCCACAAAAACAGGAGGGCAAGGGAATGCCCAGGCAAAGGCAAGGGCCAAGAGAACATGGAAGGAAATGCCAAGGATGACGGCCCAGACAATACGGCAGGGAACGCCAAAACTGAATGCCGACATGAATGTGGCAACAGAAAGCCAAGGGGAATGGCCAAGAGAATGGGGCAAGGAACACAAAAATCGGAGGACAAGAGAATGTAATAGTGAAAACAGTGCAAGACCAGAGACAAGCAAGACACAGAACTAAGAGGATAGGCAACCTTCTGGGCACCATGAAGCGCAATTCAGAGCTCTGGGGG
>NW_011157470.1:0-716 GCF_000146605.3 Meleagris gallopavo | reverse complement strand
CTCACACCATCACCAAAGAACAAGGCATACTCCAAAGGAAGCACTCCCCAGGTTCAGATGCTGCCCCTACTCTTCCCAGCCCTTAAATGGGATCAGGGAGGGATGGAGCCTGGCTCTGCCCCACTCCACAGCCAAACTGCCCCCAGCTGTGCTCGCAGGGCTGCACCACGCCCCAGGTGCAGGTTCCACAAAAACAGGAGGGCAAGGGAATGCCCAGGCAAAGGCAAGGGCCAAGAGAACATGGAAGGAAATGCCAAGGATGACGGCCCAGACAATACGGCAGGGAACGCCAAAACTGAATGCCGACATGAATGTGGCAACACAAAGCCAAGGGGAATGGCCAAGAGAATGGGGCAAGGAACACAAAAATCGGAGGACAAGAGAATGTAATAGTGAAAAACAGTGCAAGACCAGAGACAAGCAAGACACAGAACAAAGAGGATAGGCAGCCTTCTGGGCACCATGAAGCGCAATTCAGAGCGTCTGGGGGAACCCTATTGTGCCGGGCTCTGGAATGGGTAAACGCTGGCGGGTGTGCATCGCCCTTACCTGCTGGGCAGACAATGACCAGTCAGCAAAGTGAGGTTCCGGGGCATGCCGGGAAACGCACATTCCACTTCCTTGCTGTTTCCACAGAGACCAACACATCTCTCCGTGCAGTTGTTACGGCACTTGGGAGCACCGCAGCTCTGCTGCCACCTGTTGGACACAATACA
>NW_011157469.1:0-421 GCF_000146605.3 Meleagris gallopavo | reverse complement strand
TGTTGCAGTTCTGTCTCAGTGGCACGGATACTTCGCATTCCTCTGCATGGCTTTTTTAGTTTTCATTCTTTGCTTGTTTCCTTTCAGTTTTTGCTTCTCTTTCCTTTGCTTTTTTATTTTTTCCTCGCTTTTTTTTCATTTACTCTGTTCAGCTTTAGTTGGCTTTTTTTCCTTTCACTTTCCCTGTTTGAATGCTTTACTTTGCCATGATATTGCACTGTATGGTTTTGATTTTTCTTTGCATTTCTTTTTTTTTTTCTGTGCTTTTCTACTGTTTTTTTTAATTGTTTTGTTTTTCTTTGCTTTTGGGTTTTTTGTTTTGTTTCGTTTGTTTGTGTTGTATTGTTTTGCTTTGGATGTCGTTGCTTTGCTTTGCTTTTTTCTTTTTTTCTCTTATATTTTTTATTAAAAAATCTAAAAA
>NW_011157468.1:0-497 GCF_000146605.3 Meleagris gallopavo | reverse complement strand
AACGAGAAAGGTCAGTGATTGAGTGGCTGTGTGTTGCTGAGCTGCTGCCAGGTGGCAGCACCGCAGTCCTTGTAGTGCCCGAGATGGGGCCAAAAGGGTGGAGACCACGACAGCTGTGAGCAGAGCGTGTTCCAACACAACTGCTCTCGGCGGTACAACAGCCTCAGAGCTTCCACTCACGGCGCTCAGCTCTTCCTTCACTCTGAATCTCTTGCCCTAGGAAAACCCAGGAAAGCACGGGCTGCCCGTTTGGGGAACTGCAATGATTCAGTGCCCTCAGCGTGTGCACTCCCATTCGTGCAGATGTCACTGTGTCTCCAGACGGTCACTGCTGCTGATCCATGTGGATATGGCAAGGGAAAGCACAGAGGACAGTGTGTGTACCCAAAGTGCATGGTGACAGCTGACTGGATGTGTTGGGGACAGCAGTGGGGCATGCCTTGTGGGATATCCCACTGGAGCCATGTGTGCTGTGTTTGGCATCCCATGGAGATGCC
>NW_011157467.1:0-712 GCF_000146605.3 Meleagris gallopavo | reverse complement strand
GGCTGGGGGATGAGCTGCTGGAGAGGAGCTCTGCAGAGAGGGACCTGGGCGTCCTGGTGGACGACAGGTTGGCCATGAGCCAGCAGTGTGCCCTCGTGGCCAAAAAAGGCCAATGGCATTCTGGGGTGCATTAAGAAGAGCGTGTCCAGCAGGTCGAGGGAGGTGATCCTCCCCCTCTGCTCTGCCCTGGTAAGGCCTCATCTGGAGTACTGTGTCCAGTTCTGGGCTCCCCAAGTTCAAAAAAGACAGGGATCTCTTGGAAAGAGTCCAGCGGAGGGCCACAAAGATGGTGAAGGGCCTGGAGCATCTCCCCTATGAAGAAAGGCTAAGTGAACTGGGTCTGTTTAGCCTTGAGAAAAGAAGACTGAGAGGGGACCTGATCCAGGTTTATAAATATCTGAGGTGTGGCGGCCATAGCGGTGAGGCCAGTCTCTTTTCAGTGGTACGTGGAGACAGGACGAGGGGAAACGGACATAAGCTGCAGCACAGGAAGTTTCGCACGAATGTGCGTAAGAACTTCTTCACGGTGAGGTGACGGAGCACTGGAACAGGCTGCCCAGGGAGGTTGTGGAGTCTCCTTCTCTGGAGATATTCAAGTCTCGCCTGGACGCCTACCTGTGCGACCTGGTGTAGGGAACCTGCTTTGGCAGGGGGTTGGTCTCGATGATCTCTAGAGGTCCCTTCCAACCCCTACAATTCTGTGATTCTGTGA
>NW_011157466.1:0-301 GCF_000146605.3 Meleagris gallopavo | reverse complement strand
GGCCCCCCCCTAGTTGCTTTGGCCCCAGTAGCCTGCCACCCCCCATAGCCCTCCGGTTTGCACGAGGCTTTGCATCGCTTCCTTTGTGCACAGCCCCCATTGCTCTGCCCCTTGTTGCACCCCTCATTTGCAGCACCGTTTAGAATCCCCCCTACTAAAAGTGTAGTTAGCTCAGAAATCCAGGTTGTTTTGAATTAGCGTTTTTAATGGAAACACAAGCTTGCAGCCAGTGCTGTGAATCTATCCCTGGGCTGTGAGACACTCCTGGCGTGAATTCTCTCTCTGTACCACTGGTTTTGTA
>NW_011157465.1:0-595 GCF_000146605.3 Meleagris gallopavo | reverse complement strand
GCCACGAAGATGATCAGAGGGCTGGAGCACCTCTCTTAGAAAGAAATGTTGAGGGAACTGGGATTGTTTGTGTGGGAGAAGAGAAAGCTCTGGAGATAGCTCATGACAGCCTTCCAAGACTCGAAGGGAGCGCATAAGCAGGAGCGGGCAACGGCTGTTTAGGAGGGTGGATAGCGATAGGAGAAGGGGAAATGGTTTTGAAGTGAGATAGGGGAGGTTTAGGTTGGTTATTAGGAGGAAGCTTTTCACGCCCAGGGTGGTGACGCACTGGAATGTGTGCTTGAGAGTCACTTCCAGGATGATCTGCTCCATGATCCGTGACCAGCACAGAGGTGAGACTGACATGCTGGTAGTTCCCCGCGTCACACTTTCTATCCTTCCTAAGAGGTGTGCTGTCACCTTTTTTCTCCTCACCAGGGACTTGACCTGACTGCCTCGACTTGTGAAATACCATGGAGAGTGGCTCGGTGACTGCAGCGGTGAATTCCCTCGGAACTCTGGGACTCATCTCGTCAGGACCCAAGGACTCCTGGATGTTTGGGTCCTCAGGTGGTCCAGAACCTGATCTCCCATGGCAGTGTGGGATGGGAAGGGT
>NW_011157464.1:0-584 GCF_000146605.3 Meleagris gallopavo | reverse complement strand
GCCTCACCTCCGTCCCTGGAAAGGTGATGGAACAGCTTGTGCTGGATACCATCTCCAGACAACTGTGAGAAAAGGAGGTTATCAGGAGTAGTCAGCATGGGTTCACCAAGGGGAGGTCGTGCTCGACCAACTTGGTGGCCTTCTATGATGCTGTCACATGCTGGGTGGATGGGGGAAGAGCGGTAGATGTAATCTACCTTGATTTTAGAAAGGCATTTGATACCGTCTCCCATGACATCCGTATAACAAAGCTGAGGAAGTGCGGGATAGACGAGTGGACAGTGAGGTGGGCTGAGAACTGGCTGACTGGCAGAGCGCAGAGGGTCGTCGTTGGTGGTGCAGAGTCTGGCTGGAGACCTGTAACCAGTGGTGTCCCCCAGGGGTCTGTGCTGGGTCTGGTCTTGTTCAACATCTTCATCAATGACCTTGATGAGGGGACAGGTGGCCACCCTCAGCAAGTTTGCTGATGATACGAAGTTGGGAGGATTGGCTGACACGCCTGAAGGCTGTGCTGCCATTCAGCGAGACCTGGACAGGCTGAACTGCATGAGTGTCGCATCCTGTTCATGGAGGGAGGGGAGACC
>NW_011157463.1:0-587 GCF_000146605.3 Meleagris gallopavo | reverse complement strand
TTTCACAAGTCGAGGCAGTCAGGTCAAGTCCCTGGTGAGGAGAAAAAAGGTGACAGCACACCTCTCAGGAAGGATAGAAAGTGTGACGCGGGGAACTACCAGCATGTCAGTCTCACCTCTGGGCTGGTCACGGATCATGGGGCAGATCATCCTGGAAGTGACTCTCAAGCACACATTCCAGTGCGTCACCACCCTGTGCGTGAAAAGCTGCCTCCTAAGAACCAACTTAAACCTCCCCTGTCTCACTTGAAAACCATTTCCCCTTGTCCTATCGCTATCCACCCTCCTAAACAGCCGTTGCCCCCTCCTGCTTATGCGCTCCCTTCGAGTCTTGGAAGGCTGTCATGAGCTATCTCCAGAGCTTTCTCTTCTCCCACACAAACAATCCCAGTTCCCTCAACATTTCTTTCTAAGAGAGGTGCTCCAGCCCTCTGATCATCTTCGTGGCCCTTCTCTGGACCTGCTCCAAAAGCTCCACATCATTCCCGTGCTGGACGCCCCCAGGCCTGGACGCAGTGCTGCACATGGGGCCGCACCAGAGCCGAGTCGAGGGGGACAATCACCTCCCTCTCCCTGCTGGTCGCTCC
>NW_011157462.1:0-452 GCF_000146605.3 Meleagris gallopavo | reverse complement strand
TATTTTTTTCTTTTTTTTTCTTCCTCCATTGTGGAGCTGCTCTCTCTCTTTTTTCAGCAGGGAACGCCGAGCGTACTTAAGGGCTGGTAGGTATTTGGACCTGGAAGCTGCTTCCTTCACTTGAGCGTGTGGGGGAATATTGGTCCTTGGAATGGGTAAGTGGTTTCTCTTTTTCTTTCAGGGCTGTGATCTTGTCTTTTTGGGGGATCGCAAGTGCACTGAAGGGCTGCTAGGTGTAAGAGCAGCATGTGAATCTGGAGACTGCTTCCTTTGGGGTGAGGGGTGAGCCCTTAGAATGGGGTGAGTGATTCCTGCTTGATTTCAGAGCTGTGAGCTCTGCTTTTCTGGAGGATCTCAAGCTGGATGGCTGTAATTCATAGGGCTATGTGCTAATTGCATCCATGCGGTTGGTGTTTTTTAAGGGCATTGTGTGCATCCTTGTTGTGTTTTAA
>NW_011157461.1:0-484 GCF_000146605.3 Meleagris gallopavo | reverse complement strand
GTGTAGTGTTTTATTTTTTTTTTCTTTCTTCTCCGTTGTGGAGCTGCTCTCTCTCTTTTTTAGCAGGGAACCCTGAGCGTACTTAAGGGCTGGTAGGTATTTGGACCTGGAAGCTGCTTCCTTCACTTGAGAGTGTGGGGAGTATAGGTCCTTGGAATGGGTAAGTGGTTTCTTTTTTTCTTTCAGGGCTGTGATCTTCTCTTTTTGGGGGATCCCAATTGCGCTGAAGGGCTGCTAGGTGTAAGAGCAGCATGTGAATCTGGAGACTGCTTCCTTTGGGGTGTGGGGTGAGCCCTTAGAATGGGGTGAGTGATTCCTGCTTGATTTCAGAGCTGTGAGCTCTGCTTTTCTGGAGGATCTCAAGCTGGATGGCTGTAATTCATAGGGCTATGTGCTAATTGCATCCATGCGGTTGGGTGTTTTTTAAGGGCATTGTGTGCATCCTTGTTGTGTTGTAAATTATGTTCTGCGTCTCTTCTGATTT
>NW_011157460.1:0-336 GCF_000146605.3 Meleagris gallopavo | reverse complement strand
TGTAAAATTAGCAGCTCCCTCTGGAATGGTATGCCACATAATATGCAGATGCCACATAGTTATTTCCATCCATGTTTTCAATTTGCTATATATACCTATTGCTCCATAGAGCAAAGTGGTGAACTTAATTAAGGCCCAGTATGTTTTTAGCTATTAAGAAAGAGGAGACAGTGGCATGCAGCCCCTTAAAAGGCAGTTCAGTAGAGAAAGCTATTTTTTTTTTTTTTTTTTCTTTTATAGAATAGTTAGCAGGCTACTAAAGTTTAACAAATATCCGTAGTAGTTATTCGGCCCGTCCGCCTGGTACTTTTCAAGGTCACGTCTTTCAGACAGTAC
>NW_011157459.1:0-673 GCF_000146605.3 Meleagris gallopavo | reverse complement strand
TACACATCTGCATTCAGACAGGAAAAGAGTGGAAGGGAAAACCCTCTCTAATAAGGCATTTGCAAGTTCGAGGAGCGACAGCTGTAGTGCTCTCAGGGAGAGCGTTTCAGAAAGTGGGGAGAGATCCTTTCAGGACTGCACAGAAAAAACCCCCCACTCGCAGGTAGTGCAGGAGGCTGAATTCGCACTTGTCGGCATCGGAATCGCACTCCTTCGCTCTCACGCGTAGAAAGCGGCATTCGCGCTGAACCGCTCCGGAGACTTTTGCCGTCGCTGGCCGAGTAATTGCGTTTCTCCCCGAACTCCGCTTTCAGCCGTCAGCAGCGGTCTGGTGTTTCTCGCTTGCCGAGAACGGGCCACTTCAGCCGGCTGCTTTTCTCCGACGAGTGAGCGGGCTCCTGTGCGCGCATCGGAAAGGAGCGGTTTGCACTTCGCCTTGGCTACATGCAGAATGCACTACGCCTACCTCTGAATACTATGTCTCTGCCTTTATTTCGAGCCACAATTCATTCTAGTCAGGTTTTCCACTGCGACACATCTGCATTCAGACAGGAAAAGAGTGGAAGGGGAAAAACCCTCTCTAATAAGGCATTTGCAAGTTCGAGGAGCGACAGCTGTAGTGCTCTCAGGGAGAGCGTTTCAGAAAGTGGGCACAGAGCCTTTCAGGACTGCG
>NW_011157458.1:0-581 GCF_000146605.3 Meleagris gallopavo | reverse complement strand
GCCATGACCGTGTATCTTTGCTTTTTCATGTTGCTGCAGAGGCTTCTGCTGCTGCTGCATGGGTTGATGTTGGTTTCCTCGGTTGGTTTCCGTGTTGTTTTTCTGTGGTTTCTGCCTTAGTTCCTGCTCCTTCTGCATTGCAATGCATTGGGCTATTTTTCAGTGGTGTTGATTTTTTTCCCCTTCTGTTTCTGTTCTTGGAAGTGCTTTTTCCTTTCCTAAGCGTATTCCCCTCTGTTTGTGAGGATTTCAAGTGCTTTTGCTTTGGTTCCTTGGCATTTCAGCACTTGGTCCTTCTTTTACTTTTTGTGGTGTTGCTTGGCTTTGGTTTGCTCTTAGGTTTTTGTTGGCATCGTGGCCTTGCACTGCTGTTAAATTTTCCTTCTTTCTTTCCATTGCGAAGCCCTGCTGAGCGTTTGTATCTGTTTACTTTGCTAGGCTTCTTTGCTCTGCCATGCTAGTGCATTGAATTCATTGGCTTTCCTGTTGTATTTCTCGACCTCGTTTTGCTTTGCTTTCTTCTCCTTCCTTGTATTGCGGTTTGTCCTTCGTTCTTTTCTGCAGTGAGGCTTTTTTGTTTG
>NW_011157457.1:0-526 GCF_000146605.3 Meleagris gallopavo | reverse complement strand
TCTTCCCAAGTGGTCAGACACTTGTTCCACATTTCATGGACCTTCTTCTTTCCTTCGAGCTTGCACATGAGCTCCTTGCTCATCCACACAGGTCTCCTGCCACCTTTTCCCGATTCCTTGCTCACAGGGACGCACCGATCCTGAGCTTGGAAGAAGAGCTGTTTAAATGCTGATCAGCTCTCAGAGGCCCCCTTACCTTCCATAGCCCACCTCATACCCCCACATAGACCCACATAGCCCCACCGAAGCCCTCCCCAATTCTCCCTATAGGATTGGGGTGTGAGGATATGTATATGGGAAGAATATGGAATGGGAGATTGGAAAATGGAATCTATATGCGATGGACATGGGATCAACATGGGATGATTGGGGATGAAATATGGATATGGGATGGGACTGGGATGATAACGGGATGAGATAAGTATATGGAATGGACACGGGATGGATGCGGATATGGGGGAGGTGAAGGGAAGAGGATGTGGGGGCACGGATATGGGATGGATTTGAGATGGCTGTGGGGAGGATA
>NW_011157456.1:0-835 GCF_000146605.3 Meleagris gallopavo | reverse complement strand
CGACAATACGGCAGGGAACGCCAAAACTGAATGCCGACATGAAATGTAGGCAACACAAAGCCAAGGGGTCATTAGGCCAAAGGATAATGGGGGCAAGGAACACAAAAATAGGACAAGAGAATGTAATAGTGAAAACAGTGCAAGACCAGAGACAAGCAAGACACAGAACAAAGAGGATAGGCAGCCTTCTGGGCACCATGAAGCGCAATTCAGAGCTCTGGGGGAACCCTATTGTGCCGGGCTCTGGGAATGGGTAAACGCTGGCAGGTGTGCATGCCCTTACCTGCTGGGCAGACAATGACCAGTCAGCAAAGTGAGGTTCCGGGGCATGCCGGGAAATGCAGATTCCACTTCCTTGCTGTTTCCACCGAGACCAACACAGCTCTCCGTGCAGTTGTTACGGCACTTGGGAGCACTGCAGCTCTGCTGCCACCTGTTGGACACAATACAGTCATAAAGGCACTGCCCTGCATCCGTGCCTCTTGCACAAACCTGTGCTCCTTGCTCGGAGCACATGGCTGCACTCTGTGCACGATGTTGCTTACCACCAGAGAAGGCTCAGCTACCCAACACCATTTTGGCTTCCATCTTGTCTGATAACTGCTCATTATGCACAGCCCTCATCTTTGCTTTGCTTTGGTGAGGTGGGGACTGCCATTGCTTCCTCAGTCCCACACACCCCTTCCCACTCCCACCACCTGCCACTGGCAGATCAGGTTCTGGACCACCTGAGGACCCAAACAGCCAGGAGTCTTTGGGTACCTGACGAGATGAGTCCCAGAGTTCCGAGGGAATTCACCGCTGCAGTCACCGAGCCACTCTCCATGGATTTCAC
>NW_011157455.1:0-686 GCF_000146605.3 Meleagris gallopavo | reverse complement strand
ATACCTAAAGGAAAGAACAGGGAAAATGGAGGTGAAATCTAAGGAAAATGTCTTGTACAGTGAGGGTGCTGAGGGCAGTGGCACAGGTTGCCAGAGACATGGTGGATGTGCTGGCCCTTTCAAGGTGAGCCTGGCTCAGACTCTGAGCAACTTGATCTAGCTGTGGATGGTCAGCATGGGGCAGTCGGATCACATCGCAAACCTACCTGCATACAAGCAGCGCACCAACATGGGGGTGCATGATGTTCATTACCTGCTGTACAGATCTCACACCACTGACTGGAGGAGCCCAGGCAATCCTTCAACTCCATCAGGCTGCAAAATGAAATCTGAAGAGACGCAGAACATCATTTTAAACACAACGAGGATGCACACAATGCCCTAAAAAAACACCCACCGCATGGATGCAATTAGCACATAGCCCTATTAATTACAGCCATCCAGCTTGAGATCCTCCAGAAAAGCAGAGCTCACAGCTCTGAAATCAAGCAGGAATCACTCACCCCATTCTAAGGGCTCACCCCACACCCCAAACGGAAGCAGTCTCCAGATTCAGATGCTGCTCTTACACCTAGCAGCCCTTCCAGTGCACTTGCCATCCCCCAAAAACGAACAAGATCACAGCCCTGAAAGAAAAAAGAAACCACTTACCCATTCCAAGGACCAATACTCCCCACACTCTCAAG
>NW_011157454.1:0-393 GCF_000146605.3 Meleagris gallopavo | reverse complement strand
ACAAATACCATTTTTCAACCAGAAATAGGACGTTTTCTCCCATCAATACCGTTTTTCAACCAGAAATATGACGTTTTCTCCGAGAAATAGTAGCTTTCTCCCAAAAATATGATATTCTGCCCCAGAAATTCCAGTTTTATCACCGAAGACTCTACGTTTTTCACCAGAAATACCTATTTTATCCCCAAACATGACATTTTCTACCAGAAATACCAGATTTCTTCCCTTAAATATGACACCTTTTCAAGAAATAGTACATTTTTCCCCAAAAATATGATATTTTCTCCAAGAAATGCCAGTTTTATCGCAAATATACGACATTTTATACCGCAAATAGCCGCTTTCTCCCAAAAATATGCAGTTTTCTGCCAGGAACTGCAGTTTCCTCCCACA
>NW_011157453.1:0-560 GCF_000146605.3 Meleagris gallopavo | reverse complement strand
TCCTTAGGGTGCACTCAACCCCACTGTTGATGTCCCTGATGAAGGGGAAAGCCAGATGCTTGTACCAACTCGGCGTACAAGCCCTTGGGAGCAGCCCTGTGGAGGACTCGGGGATCCTGGTGGACAAAGAGCTGGACATAAGCCAGTAGTGTGCACTTGCAGCCCAGAAGGCCAACTGTATCCTGGGCTGCATTCAAAGAGGAGCGACCAGCAGGGAGAGGGAGGTGATTGTCCCCCTCGACTCGGCTCTGGTGCGGCCCCATGTGCAGCACTGCGTCCAGCCCTGGGGCTCCAGCACAGGAATGATGTGGAGCTTTTGGAGCAGGTCCAGAGAAGGGCCACGAAGATGATCAGAGGGCTGGAGCACCTCTCTTAGAAAGAAA
This sequence comes from Meleagris gallopavo, assembly GCF_000146605.3. Lineage (NCBI taxonomy): Eukaryota > Metazoa > Chordata > Aves > Galliformes > Phasianidae > Meleagris > Meleagris gallopavo. The sequence continues at coordinate 177 of NW_011157453.1, read as the reverse complement.
TGTTGACGGAACTGGGATTGTTTCTGTGGGAGAAGAGAAAGCTCTGGAGATAGCTCATGACAGCCTTCCAAGACTCAAAGGGAGCGCATAAGCAGGAGGGGGCAACGGCTGTTGAGGAGGGTGGATAGCGATAGGACAAGGGGAAATGGTTTTGAAGTGAGACAGGGGAGGTTTAGG
>NW_011157452.1:0-409 GCF_000146605.3 Meleagris gallopavo | reverse complement strand
AAAATATCATATTTTGGGAGAAAACCGTATTTCTGGAAGAAAATGTCATGTTTTGGGGGCAAAATCTGATATTTCTGGGAGAAAACGTCATATTTCTTGTAGAAAAAATGGTATTTGTGGGAGGGAACTGCAGTTCCTGGCAGAAAACTGCATATTTTTGGGAGAAAGCGGGTATTTGCGGTATAAAATGTCGTATATTTGCGATTAAACTGGCATTTCTTGGAGAAAATATCATCTTTTTTGGGGAAAAATGTACTATTTCTTGGAAAAGGTGTCATATTTAAGGGAAGAAATCTGGTATTTCTGGAGAAAATGTCATGTTTGGGGATAAAATAGGTATTTCTGGTGAAAAACGTAGAGTCTTTGGTGATAAAACTGGAATTTCTGGGGCAGAATATCATATTTTGGG
>NW_011157451.1:0-374 GCF_000146605.3 Meleagris gallopavo | reverse complement strand
TTTATTATATATGTGTGTATATATATATATATATATATGTATATTTTATATATATGTATATAGGAATATATTTTTATAAAGGAATTGGCTTGAACGGACAAAAAAGGAATCAAACTAATTTACTGCTCTAGTCTCAGATCATTTTTTGCTAGATACTTTGGGGATGAGCTGCTGGAGAGGAGCTCTGCAGAGAGGGACCTGGGCGTCCTGGTGGACGACAGGTTGGCCATGAGCCAGCAGTGTGCCCTCGTGGCCAAAAAGGCCAATGGCATTCTGGGGTGCATTAAGAAGAGCGTGTCCAGCAGGTCGAGGGAGGTGATCCTCCCCCTCTACTCTGCCCTGGTAAGGCCTCATCTGGAGTACTGTGTCCAGTT
>NW_011157450.1:0-555 GCF_000146605.3 Meleagris gallopavo | reverse complement strand
GAATCACAGAGTGGCCCAGGTTGAAGGGACCTCAAGGACCATGAATCTCAACCCCCTGCCACACGCAGGGCCACCAACCTCCACATTTAATTCCAGCCCAGGCTGCCCAGGGCCCCATCCAACCTGGCCTTGAACACCTCCAGGGATGGACGGGGCATCCACAGCCTCTCTGGGCAGCTGTTCCAGCACCTCACCGCTCTCATAGCAAAGAACTTCCCCCTGACATCCAACCTCAATCTGCCCTCCCTCATCTTCAAACCATTTCCCCTTGTCCTGCTGTTATCTACCCTTTCCAAGAGTTGATTCCCCTCCTGTTTGTAGGCTCCCTTTAGGTACTGAAGGCTGCACTGAGGTCACCCCGCAGCCTTCACTTCTCCAGGCTGAACAAGCCCAGCTCCCTCAGCCTGTCTTTGTAGGGAGGTGCTGCAGCCCCCTGATCATCTGTGTGGCTCCTCTGGACCCTCTCCAACAGCTCCCTGTCTTTCTTGTACTGGGGGCTCCAGACCCTGGACACAGTACTGCAGATGGGGCCTCACAAGAGCAGAATAGAGGGGG
>NW_011157449.1:0-503 GCF_000146605.3 Meleagris gallopavo | reverse complement strand
TAAGGCGAGGAGGGGGCAACGGCGTGTTTAGGAGGTGGATAGCGATAGGACAAGGGAATGGTTTCAAGTGAGACAGGGGAGGTTTAGGTTGGTTATTAGGAGGCAGCTTTTCACGCACAGGGTGGTGACGCACTGGAATGTGTGCTTGAGAGTCACTTGCAGGATGATCTGCTCCATGATCCGTGACCAGCACAGAGGTGAGACTGACATGCTGGTAGTTCCCCGCGTCACACTTTCTATCCTTCCTAAGAGGTGTGCTGTCACCTTTTTTCTCCTCACCAGGGACTTGACCTGACTGCCTCGACTTGTGAAATAGCATGGAGAGTGGCTCGGTGACTGCAGCGGTGAATTCCCTCGGAACTCTGGGACTCATCTCGTCAGGACCCAAAGACTCGTGGATGTTTGGGTCCTCAGGTGGTCCAGAACCTGATCTCCCATGGCAGTGTGGGATGGGAAGGGGTCTGTGGGACTGAGGAAGCAATGGCAGTCCCCACCTCACCAAA
>NW_011157448.1:0-503 GCF_000146605.3 Meleagris gallopavo | reverse complement strand
GTTGCCCAGTGTATTCCCTCTGGTCACAGAAAAATTTCAGGCTAGCACCCTGTTTGAGGAAAAGAAATAGAAGCTACCTCAACAAATTCAAATCAAGTCTTACTAACACTTATTCTTTCCTGGTTTAGTTGTTTCTTTAAAAATTCAAGAATTGTTCTCTCACACTTGTGATAAATTTCAGGAGGGCTCTCTCTAGAGCTATCCAAAGTAACATGAAGAGAGAAAACAACACTGCAGTTCAATCTAATGTTAAGAGGTAGTGAGGGAAAGTGTAGCTGATAGCTTGACTAGAGAAACCGACTTACCTGACAGAGCTCACGGCAGCTCTCAATAGTACCTTCTCACCTGATTTTGTTTACTTTGTGCGTTCAGTTACACAAGGAGAGAAAAAACAGACTGTACATATTGAACAATAATCTCAGCTTACTGTATTTTGCAGGCCTCTTGCCCAGTGTATAATTAAGGCAGGCTGAAGGCCGTGCTTCTCCAGCGCTCGCAGAGTC
>NW_011157447.1:0-331 GCF_000146605.3 Meleagris gallopavo | reverse complement strand
TTTTTCTCAGTCCTGCCTTGAATTTTTGCTTCTCCACCTCTGCAGACGACACCTCTATGGCTCTTCTCCGTAATCCTGTGTTGTTTGGTGTAAGGATGTACCTAATCCTTGTGACGTACAAAGATGCAGGCTTGTTCCTGACCTGAGCTTTGAAATTTCAAAGGCAATAGTATGAGATAGAATTGTGCAATGGAAATTGGAACTTGTTACATTGCAACACGGTCTGTAATTTCTGTCCCAGCATTCTGTAACTTGGTACTATTTTTTTTCTGTGGGCAAGGAGAAAGTGTGTAGAGTCCAAATCTGTTTGTAACTACCTAGGAGTTAATTA
>NW_011157446.1:0-564 GCF_000146605.3 Meleagris gallopavo | reverse complement strand
ACAATGCCCTAAAAAAACACCCACCGCATGGATGCAATTAGCACATTAGCCCTATTAATTACAGCCATCCAGCTTGAGATCCTACCAGAAAAAGCAGAGCTCACAGCTCTGAAATCAAGCAGGAATCACTCACCCCATTCTAAGGGCTCACCCCACACTCCAAAGGAAGCAGTCTCCAGATTCACATGCTGCTCTTACACCTAGCAGCCCTTCAGTGCACTTGGGATCCCCCAAAAAGAGAAGATCACAGCCCTGAAAGAAAAAAAGAAACCACTTACCCCATTCCAAAGGACCAATACTCCCCCACACACTCAAGTGAAGGAAGCAGCTTCCAGGTCCAAATACCTACCAGCCCTTAAGTACGCTCAGGGATCCCTGCTAAAAAAAGAGAGAGACCAGCTCCACAATGGAGGAGAAAAAAAAGAAAAAAAAAAAATCACACACTCCATCACCAAAGAACAAGGCATACTCCAAAGGAAGCACTCCCCAGGTTCAGATGCTGCCCCTACTCTTCCCAGCCCTTACATGGGATCAGGGAGGGGTGGAGCCTGGCTCTGCCCCACT
>NW_011157445.1:0-498 GCF_000146605.3 Meleagris gallopavo | reverse complement strand
TTAGGCCGGCAGCAGAGGACACGGATCCTGTAGTTGAGGCACATCTTGAAACTGCCGCGCTGGTCCTGGTTCTTGCACACCAGTCCGTAGTGAACGTCACACTGCACAACCTGTCCGACTTGTTCGATGGAAATGTCGGGGTAGTCCTCGGCCTGGCACTCAATTTGTTTGGGCTGCTGACAGACTTCCTTCCCGGCAGCGCGGATGTGCTGGTAGGTTTCGAAGTCTCCCTGGCTTGTCCCCGAGGAGGGGAAGTCAACGTCAAACCAGTCCGTCCAGGAGCACAGTTCAAGGTCGCAGGTGGTCACGTGTTGCGTGGTGGAAGGGGAGCTGGAAGAGGAGATGGGAGTAGGGGTCGGCGAGAGGGTGCTGGTGCTGGTTGTTGGTGTTGTTCCGGTTGTGGAGGTCGTAGCGGTGGAGGTGGAGGTTGTGACTGTGATGAAGGGTGTAGGGGGAGGAGGTGCTTGCGGAGATGGTGGTGGTGGGACTGGTGGTAGG
>NW_011157444.1:0-537 GCF_000146605.3 Meleagris gallopavo | reverse complement strand
TTTTTTTTTTTTTTTTTCCTATCCCTCGTGTGCCTTGGCAGTCTCAGGGATGCCAAGAAGACCGACTGCAGAGACGTTGGAGAGGCCGACAGCGGCAGTGGGTGGCAGCAGTGAGGCAGAAGTCTGCATATAAATGCTTAGAGTCGAGTGAATTCCTTTTAGAGCCAAAAAACGTGACTCAACTTTTGCACCTGATAGCGTTTTGTTTGGTGATGCACCCCTGCTCTGCCGAATGTAGAACTGTCAGGCAGGCTGGAGTTCTTCTGCTGTCACCTGAGCAAGAATGAGAATTTTTTTTGTTGTTTTGGGGGTGGATTTGGGCTGACAGGACAATCCTTCTACAGGCTACTGGTTTCTGCTAAATCAGCAAATTGTATTTTGTTGTAGGGACGGAGCCTGCGCGTCCGTGGAATGGTGCTGGGCAAGGGGGGAACGAAGCCTGCACTGGTAAGAAGCTCTTGTGAGCTGTGGTGTGGGTACCTGCCTCTAAATGGGGCTGCATGCAGGGCAGCGTGTGATGGAGGAGAGAGGAAAGGA
>NW_011157443.1:0-626 GCF_000146605.3 Meleagris gallopavo | reverse complement strand
TGGCCCCAAGGCCCCGTGGGCTTCTTCTCCTCCCACAAAGCTGCTCAGCCAGGAGGAGGCACAGGCACGGACACGAGGCCACAGCAGCTCCCGTTGTGTCAGACAGCAGAGACGTTGGAGTGGAAGAAGGCCCCGCAGCTTTACAGGGGAAATTTACAGTCAGTGACTTTCCATCCAAAAGGTGAAGAGGAGTTTCTTTTGCAGCACCTATCATAATTGTTTGGGTGTGGGTTTTTTCCATTATTAGAAACACAGAACTTGCTGAAACTAAGTTAGCCTGATTGTGCCTGCAGTGTTGTAGCGAATTCCCACTCGCTTTGGATCTGAGGACTCAGCTCACACACATCTGCCCGAGGGGCTCAGTTGAGCCACACAATGGTGCCGTTCCTTCCTGGTCAGGCAGGCAGACACGAGGTGTTCAAAGCCATCTGACGGCTGTCCTTGCCTGTTCTGCCTGCACCTGGACACATCGGGGCTTTCCAGATCTCAGGACACGTGCCTGAAACAAATGTTGGTTCTCCTATCAGCAGAGCTGTTGGACAGACCTGTTGCTCTAGAATTAACATGGCAGTGAGATGAGGCCAATGATGTAAGAGTAAGAGATGCTTTGGGATGCTTTTATGGCT
>NW_011157442.1:0-743 GCF_000146605.3 Meleagris gallopavo | reverse complement strand
CGCTATCCACCCTCCTAAACCAGCCCGTTGCCCCCTCCTGCTTATGCGCTCCCTTCGAGTCTTGGAAGGCTGTCATGAGCTATCTCCAGAGCTTTCTCTTCTCCCACACAAACAATCCCCAGTTCCCTCAACATTTCTTTCTAAGAGAGGTGCTCCAGCCCTCTGATCATCTTCGTGGCCCTTCTCTGGACCTGCTCCAAAAGCTCCACATCATTCGCGTGCTGGAGCCCCAGGCCTGGACGCAGTGCTGCACATGGGGCCGCACCAGAGCCCAGTCGAGGGCGACAATCACCTCCCTCTCCCTGCTGGTCGCTCCTCTTTGAATGCAGCCCAGGATACAGTTGGCCTTCTGGGCTGCAAGTGCACACTACTGGCTTATGTCCAGCTCTTTGTCCACCAGGATCCCCGAGTCCTCCGCAGGGCTGCTCCAAGGGCTTCTACGCCCAGTTGGTACAAGCATCTGGGTTTCCCTTCATCAGGAACATCAACAGTGGGGTTGAGTGCACCCTAAGGACACCAAGCTGTGGGGTGCAGTGACACAGCAGAGGGACGGATGCCATCCACAGAGACCTCAAACAGGGCTGAGCAGTGGGCACAAATCCAAAGCGCAGGGTCAGTAGCTGGGATGAGGGAACAGCCACCACCAAAACATGCTAGGGGATGAAAGGACTGAGCGTAGTCCTGCTCCATAAGGCCTGGGAGTACTGGTGGGTGGGAGCTGGACACAAGCCAGCAGTGGGCCC
>NW_011157441.1:0-550 GCF_000146605.3 Meleagris gallopavo | reverse complement strand
GCAGGTAGGTTTGCGATGTGATTCGACTCCCCCATGCTGACCATCCACAGCTAGATCAAGTTGCTCAGAGTCTGAGCCAGGCTCACCTTGAAAGGCAACCTGTGCCACTGCATCAGCACCCTCACTGTACAAGACATTTTCCTTAGATTTCACCTCCATTTTCCCTTCTTCTTTCCTTTAGGTATTGAAAAGCTGTTACCAGGTTACCTTGGAGCCTTCACTTCTCCAGGCTGAACAGCCCAGCTCTCCTTGCTTACAGGAGAGGGGTTCCATCCTTGGGTTGGTGTTTGTGGCTGTACTCTGGATGCACTCGCACAGCTCCATGTCTCCCTGCACTGAGGACTCCACATCTGGACGCAGCACTGCAGGTGAGGCCTCACCAGCGCAGAGCAGAGGGATGGGGGATCGTCCTCCCTTCGCCCGCTGACTGCGCATCTTTGGATTGCAGCCCAGGATACGGTTGGCTTTCTGGGTCTGGAAGGGCCACTGCTGGCTTGTGTCCAGCTCCACCCACCAGTACACCAGGCCTTATGGAGCAGGACTACGCTCA
>NW_011157440.1:0-445 GCF_000146605.3 Meleagris gallopavo | reverse complement strand
GTCTCTGCCTTTATTTCGAGCCACAATTCATTCTAGTCAGGTTTTCCACTGCTACACATCTGCATTCAGAGAGGAAAAGAGTGGAAGGGAAAACAAGCTCTAATAAGGCATTTGCAAGTTCGAGGAGCGACAGCTGTAGTGCTCTCAGGGAGAGCGTTTCAGAAAGTGGGGAGAGATGCTTTCAGGACTGCGGAGAAAAAACTCCCCACTCGCAGGTAGTGCAGGAGGCTGAATTCGCACTTGTCGGCATCGGAATCGCACTCCTTCGCTCTCACGCGTAGAAAGCGGCATTCGCGCTGAACCGCTCCGGAGACTTTGCCGTAGCTGGCCGAGAAATCGCGTTCTCCCCGAACTCCGCTTTCAGCCGTCAGCAGCGGTCTCGTGTTTCTCGCTTGCCGAGAACGGGCCACTTCAGCCGGCTGCTTTCCTCCGACGAGTGATCGGG
>NW_011157439.1:0-550 GCF_000146605.3 Meleagris gallopavo | reverse complement strand
TGTGGGACTGAGGAAGCAATGGCAGTCCCCACCTCACCAAAGCAAAGCAAAGATGAGGGCTGTGCATAATGAGCAGTTAGCAGACAAGATGGAAGCAAAACGGTGTTGGGTAGCTGAGCCTTCTCTGGTGGTAAGCAACATCGTGCACAGAGTGCAGCCATGTGCTCCGAGCAAGGAGCACAGGTTTGTGCAAGAGGCCCGGATGCAGGGCAGTGCCTTCATGACTGTATTGTGTCCAACAGGTGGCAGCAGAGCTGCGGTGCTCCCAAGTGCCGTAACAACTGTACGGAGAGATGTGTTGGTCTCTGTGGAAACAGCAAGGAACTGGAATCTGCGTTTCCCGGAATGCCCCGGAACCTCACTTTGCTGACTGGTCATTGTCCGCCCAGCAGGTAAGGGCGATGCACACCCGCCAGCGTTTACCCATTCCAGAGCCCGGCACAATAGGGTTCCCCCAGAGCTCTGAATTGCGCTTCATGGTGCCCACAGAAGGCTGCCTATCCTCTTTATTCTGTGTCTTGCTTGTCTCTGGTCTTGCTACTGTTTTCAC
>NW_011157438.1:0-519 GCF_000146605.3 Meleagris gallopavo | reverse complement strand
TAGTCTTTTGAAGGGAAAAGATAATCTATTTGCGCCTGGAAAGTTGGAATTTCTGAAAGAAAAAGCCATTTATGGGCCAGAAATGTATTTCTGAGAGAAAACGAGCTATGGGTCATATCAAAAATGGTATATGTGTGAGAAAATTGTCATGCTTTTGTAGTACTATGTCCCATTTAGATATGTGAAGTAGTATTTTTGGTGGAAAATGTGTGGAATTTCAAGAGAACTGGTAGAGCTGGGAGAAAAATTTCTTAACCGGGGGGGGAAGTCATGTGTCAGTGGGCAAGCTGGTGTTTCTGGGAGAAAATGCCACCTTTCGGGGGACAGAAATGTATTTCGGATAGAATGAGCCACATATTTGTGAGGAAACCGGGTGTTTTACTGAGGGAAACTGCCATCACTTTTGACACAGTGGTGGTTCTGCATAAATGCCCCAAAGTCTGGGAGTAAAGCGTCATAATGAGGAATGTAATGGAGTCGATTCTAGTTGAAAAGTTGTAATTTTTTTGACTTAAATCT
>NW_011157437.1:0-837 GCF_000146605.3 Meleagris gallopavo | reverse complement strand
TGACCTCCAGTCCCCCCCAACCGGCCACCTTTTCTGCCCCATAGAAGCCCCCCACAACTCCTGGCTCTCCTCTCCCACTCCTCCCTCTGCCCCCAGATGTCCTTTCTGCCTCATGGAGACTCTGTTCACCTCTTTCCCCCACACAACCCATTAAGTTCCTCCCAGAATCTCTTTCAACAACATTGAGACCCCATTCCCCTCTTCCCCCTGCCCCGTGTCCCCTGAGGTCTCCCCCAAAACTCCCTTTCCACAGCATGGAAGCCTCACTAACCTATTTTTTTCCTCCCACAACTCCCCTTTCCATCCCTGGAGTCCTGCAGAAAAACCTGGAGATGTCCTAGGAGGGTTTGGGGCATTCAGGGGGTCCCCAGGTTGGCCGCGGGGGTCCCTTGAAGGATCTGGAAGCTCCCAGGATGGCTCCAGGAGCTCTGAGGAGCCACTGGGATGATCTGGAGATGTCCCAGTGGAGTCTGGTAGGGTCCGGAGAGTCCTCATGTGGGTCTGAGTGGTCCTGGAGTCATCCAGAAGGGTCTGGAGATGTCCCAGAGGGGTCTCTTTGAGATCAGAGGGTCCCAGGGGTTCCGGGAGTCCTCCAGAGGTCTCCAATGGGGATTTTGAGGACAACCTCACATAGTGACACGTTCTCGCTCTGCTTTGTCCCCCTGGGATCACCCCCAAAATGTCTGTTTCCATTAAAATCAATACTGTGTCAATTTTGTTGTCTTTCTTTCCCCATTTCCTTTCAGAAATGGATGGTTCTCATCAAATTCCCATCCAGAGCCCTACGGAAACAACTCCCCCCAGGGCCACCGGGTGACACCGGGACAACCGCCGGCA
>NW_011157436.1:0-390 GCF_000146605.3 Meleagris gallopavo | reverse complement strand
GGGCAACCTGTTCCAGTGTGTCATCACCCTCTTTATGAAAAACTTCCTCCTAATATCTAACCTAAGCCTCTCCTGTCGCAGTTTAAAGCCATTGCCCCTTTTCCTATCACTATCCACCGTTGTAAACAGCTGTTCCCCCTCCTGTTTATATGCTCCCTTCAATTACTGGAAGGCCACAATGGAGGAGCCTGCTCTTCTCCAAGCTAAACAAGCCCAGTTCCCTCAAACTTTCTTCATAGGAGAGGTGCTCCAGCTCTTTGATCATCTTAGTGGCCCTCCTTTGAACCCATTCTAAGAGCTACTTAAAAAAAAAAAAAAAAAAGGATAGCTTACACAAATTTGTAGTGTCTATTTTGTTCGTAATCTTACTCTGGTTAACAACCAACTATT
>NW_011157435.1:0-729 GCF_000146605.3 Meleagris gallopavo | reverse complement strand
GGGACTTATTGACAGGTGTTTAAACTAGGTATGAAGGGGGAAGGGGACAAAATGAGGACCGCTGGGACTGAGGGGGCAGTTCGAGGCTCCAAACAGAACTTGATGGGTGGAGACAGTGGAGTTCAAAGGCTTGGAGAGAGGTGGAGGGATGCTGCTTCTCTTAAGTGCCTGTATACTAATGCGCGTAGCATGGGGAATAAACAGGAAGAGCTGGAGTTCTGCGTGCGGTCGCAAGGTCATGATCTCATCGCGATCACGGAGACGTGGTGGGACAGCTCGCATGACTGGAATGTTGTCAGTGGAGGGCTATGTGCTTTTTAGGAAAGATCGGCTGGCTAGGCGGGGTGGTGGAGTTGCTCTTTATGTGAGAGAGCAGCTAGAATGTATTGAATTTCACTTGGGGGAGAGTGATGTAGCAGTGGAGAGCTTATGGGTGAGAATCAAGGGGCAGGCTGGTAAGGGTGACACTGTTGTGGGGGTGTACTACAGGCCCCCTGATCAGGATGAGGAGGCTGACGAGGCCTTCCATAAGCAACTGGATGTAGCGTCACGTTCCCAGGCACTGGTGCTTATGGGGGACTTCAATTATCCAGATATTTGCTGGATGACCAACATAGCCAGGCACGCACGGTCCAGACGGTTCTTGCAGTGCGTTGAAGACAACTTTCTGATGCAGGTGGTGGAGGAACCGACGCGGGGAGGGGTGTTACTGGACCTTATTTTCACCAA
>NW_011157434.1:0-472 GCF_000146605.3 Meleagris gallopavo | reverse complement strand
AGTTGGTGAATCAGCTTCTGAATGGGGAGCAAGGAATCCCTGTTGGTGCGGTACTGCCGTCTGTGCACCGTTTTTGTAGCAATCGGTACCTGTTGCTCTTTCACTCGTAGCAACCCCACGGCAGATGGATCTTCTGACAGGCCAGGCAAAATAGACAACTGCTTAACACCTTCTGTGCCTACAGCAGCTATTCCAAAGGCCCATCGATACCCTTTGGGATCCTTAAAATATCCCCTTCTGAGGTAATCAATACCAAGGATACATGGAGCCCCTGGGCCAGTCACAATAGGGTGCTTTTGCCAGTCTTTACCAGTGAGGCTGATTTCGGCCTCCAACGTAGTCAGCTCTTGGGAACCTCCAGTCACCCCATGAATATGAATTGATTTTGTCCCTTGGTGACTCGAGGGGCATTAGAGTGCACTGTGCGCCAGTATCCACCAGGGGCCTTATATGTGTGTCAACGGTTTACGGG
>NW_011157433.1:0-582 GCF_000146605.3 Meleagris gallopavo | reverse complement strand
CAAGGGTAGACATATGATCCATGGAAAGTTCCTAAGAAGAATATACCCAGAAAGCAGTGATACGACAATAGAGTATCATAGAATCATAGAATCACCAAGGTTGGAAAAGACCCACAAGATCAGCCAGTCCAACCATCCATCCTATTGGCCACCTGAGCACACTGCTGGCTCCTGTTCAGCCGAGTATCAACCACCATCCCCAGGCCCCTTTCCTCTTCACAATCATCCAGCCGCTCAGCCCCAAGCCTGTAGCATTGCCTGGGGTTGTTGTGGCCAAAGTGCAGGACCCGGCACTTGGCCCTGTTGAACCTCATCCCATTCACCTCAGCCCAGAAATGCAGCTTATCCGGATCCCTCTGAATAAGGGGGCCTCCCTATCCTCAGGCACATCCACACCACCTCCCCGCTCGGTGTCATCTGCAAACGTACTGAGGGTACACACAGTCCCCTCCTCTAGCTCATCAACAAAGATATTAAACAAGGTCAGCCCAAGTACCGACGCCTGGGGGACACCACTTGTAACGGGTCTCCAGCTGGATTAACTCCATTAACCACTACCCGTTGGGCACGGCCCTCCAGCCA
>NW_011157432.1:0-457 GCF_000146605.3 Meleagris gallopavo | reverse complement strand
CAGTGTGGGATGGGAAGGGGTGTGTGGGACTGAGGAAGCAATGGCAGTCCCCACCTCACCAAAGCAAAGCAAAGATGAGGGCTGTGCATAATGAGCAGTTCTCAGACAAGATGGAAAGCCAAAATGGTGTTGGGTACCTGAGCCTTCTCTGGTGGTAAGCAACATGGTAGCACAGAGTGCAGCCATGTGCTCCGAGCAAGGAGCACAGGTTTGTGACAAGAGGCCCGGATGCAGGGCAGTGCCTTCATGACTGTATTGTGTCCAACAGGTGGCAGCAGAGCTGCGGTGCTCCCAAGTGCCGTAACAACTGCACGGAGAGATGTGTTGGTCTCGGTGGAAACAGCAAGGAACTGGAATCTGCATTTCCCGGCATGCCCCGGAACCTCACTTTGCTGACTGGTCATTGTCTGCCCAGCAGGTAAGGGCGATGCACACCCGCCAGCGTTTACCCATTCCA
>NW_011157431.1:0-516 GCF_000146605.3 Meleagris gallopavo | reverse complement strand
TGCGGGTCCCCCTTGCTTTTAAGATCTTTCCTAAACCTCTCCATATTCCCTGCCTGTCAGCATTCTCTGGTTCTGGAGCAGACTCCTTCCCTTTGTAAAGGAATATAATCCAGGAAAGCAATAGCACGCACCCCAACATGAGTATTAATTCAAGATTCGAAAACCGTCTGACAAACCGATAAGGAAGCCTGGAGACTGGTCTGAACATTGTGCTGTTCGTAAAATTAGCCATTCCATCTGGGATGTGAATGTCAAAATTCAGACCATACCACATTGCATACAGGTACCATGCAGGTGTCTCCGTCAATGCCCTTAGGTAGTTATATACGAACATAATTCCACAACAAGTAATTATGGCCTTAGATAATTTGCCAATAGGTTGAGAATAACATGACAGCTTGTAAGCCTTTACTCAACACCCCCACAATGAAAAGTGGATTCATTGCTGGTGTCTATTAAAAAGGGGTTAATGAATTGAAACTGACAAGAGGAAGGAGGAAAAAGGAAAAAAAAAGA
>NW_011157430.1:0-504 GCF_000146605.3 Meleagris gallopavo | reverse complement strand
CAGTACATGCCAGTAAAAATTCCTGCATCAAAAAGGAACAAAGATGGCAGGGCAGGACAGAAAGAGGCAGTGTGCATGTTGAAAGGCATTTCAGAGCCTAGTGGCTCTTGCTACAGCACACCTGACTCGTGTTCAAAGCTGAAGAGCCACAAGAATACCTGTTTCCATCAGCTGCCGTCATCCAAAACAGCCAGACTCCTGAGGTCACCTGGCCCAAATATTCTGTTTGCTCAGCACTTTCTTCCTGCAAGAGAGATGTGATCACGGCACGTGCATCAGTTTTCAAACACCCCATCCTAGCAGCAAGGAGCAAGGAGTGGCACTAATACTTCTTCCCTGGTGGGAATCCCAGCAGCAGGTGTTGTGCTAAAGGTGTGAGGTGAAGGGAACATCCCTATCGAGACACAAGCCTTAGGATGGAAGGTTGAGTTATGGCATGCTGACCAGAAGAAAAAAGGTGACTCCTACCTTGTACTTTTTTCTTGTTGTCTCTCTCATCATGCA
>NW_011157429.1:0-791 GCF_000146605.3 Meleagris gallopavo | reverse complement strand
GTATTTATTTTTTATTTATTTTTTTTTATTTATTTTTTTATTTTTTATTTTCATTTCTTTATTATTTTTAATAAATACGCGTCCACGTATTTGTCTATTTATTTATTTATTCGTTTGTATTTCTAAAATTCTTATTATTTCTTTATTTCTTCCTGCATTTTAATCGTTTTTTATTTTTTATTTTTTAACTTTTTCGTTATTTTATTTATTTTCATTTATTTCTTTATCATTTCGTTTATGCGTCCACGTGTTGTCTGTTTGTTTATAATTTCGTTATTTGTTCATTTCAATTTTTTTATTTTTTTATTTATTTACGTGCCCGCGTATTTGTCTCTTGTTTTTAAATGTTGTTTTTATTGTTACTTATTGTTGTTATTTATTTATTATTTGCTTGCTTATTTATCGGCTCGCTCGCTCGCTCGCTCGCTCATTTATTATTTATTCATTCATTCATTCATTCATTCATTCATTCATTCATTCATTCATTCATTCATTCATTCATTCCTCGTGTTTATTTCTTATCGATTTTCCCTTTTAATTTCGTTTTATCGATCTTTAGGTGTTCCGTCCCCGTCCCCGCCCCGCCCCGTCCCGTCCCGTCCCGTCCCGTCCCCGGTTTCGCGATTTGTTGATTGATTGATTGATTGATTGGATTGGATTGGATTTTTGTTGTTGTTGTTGTTTATGTGTGTACTTGTTCGTCTATTTATTTTTGATTTCTATTTTTATCTTTTAATTTTCGTATGTTTGTTTGTTTGTTTGTTTATGGTGTGCCTACTTATTTGTCCACC
>NW_011157428.1:0-599 GCF_000146605.3 Meleagris gallopavo | reverse complement strand
TTAAGAGGCCATGCGAAACATGGGCCAATTTGCCTGCCGAAACCGCGCCGGGTTACTAATGTGAGACAGTACAGACTCCCGGGTGGGCAGGACGAAATATCAAAAACAGTGCAAGAATTTGAAAAAGTGGGCATTATAAGACCTGCCCTTACAACAGCCCATACAATTCCCACATATGGCCAGTGCGAAAGTTGGATGGCACATGGAGAATGACAGTAGATTATAGGGAATTAAACAAGGTCACGCCTCCTATTCATGCAGCCGTACCCAATATTGCTTCCCTAATGGACACATTGAGTAGGGAGATAAAAACCTCTCGTTGTGTCCTACATTTAGCAAATGCGTTCTTCAGTATCCCAATTCCTGAGAATCGCAAGATCAATTTGCATTCACATGGGGAGGCAGGCAGTGGACCTTTCAGGTCCTGCCACAGGGGTACGTGCATTCATTCACCAACATATTGTCATCATCTAGTGGCGCGCGACCTGGCCGACTGGAAAAACCGGATCATGTTAACTTGTATCACTATATTGATGATCTCCTGCTGCCATCCGACTCACTGGAGGCAGTAGGACAGGCGGCGGATTCATTAACCGCCT
>NW_011157427.1:0-504 GCF_000146605.3 Meleagris gallopavo | reverse complement strand
GTGTGCATCCTTGTTGTGTTTTCAATTATGTTCTGCGTCTCTTCTGATTTCATTTTGCAGCCTGATGGAGTTGAAGGATTGCCTGGGGCTCCTCCCGTCAGTGGTGTGAGATCTGTCCAGCAGGTAATGAACATGATGCACCCCATGTTGGTGCGCTGCTTGTATGCAGAGGTTTGCGATGTGATCCGATCCCCCATGCCGACCATCCACAGCTAGATCAAGTTGCTCAGAGTCTGAGCCAGGCTCCCCCTTGAAAAGGGGCCAGCACATCCACCATGTCTCTGGCAACCTGTGCCACTGCCTCAGCACCCTCACTGTACACGACATTTTCCTTAGATTTCACCTCCATTTTCCCTTGTTCTTTCCTTGAGGTATTGAAAGGCTGTTACCAGGGTTTCCCCTTTGGGAGCCTTCACTTCTCCAGGAGGCTGAACAGCCCAGCTCTCCTTGCTTACAGGAGAGGGGTTCCATCCTTGGGTTCGTGTTTGTGGCTGTACTCTGGAT
>NW_011157426.1:0-644 GCF_000146605.3 Meleagris gallopavo | reverse complement strand
ACAGGACCACGCCTGCGCAAGAGACATTATGAAGCCATGAACACCGGATGGTGAACTGTATAAAGACTGTCAGCTGAGGGGAAAGTGCGCGCCGTTGGTGGAGCAGAGACTCCCCGGCCGCCCAGCGCTGTCTTGCTTACTTGCTTGCTTTAATGAACGACAATTTCCAAAAGACATAATTGGGCTATTCAATCTGTTTAGCAGAAAATAAAACAATTTGGTGCCGTGACTCAGATACAGGTAACTCCGATACGGGATCCTCAACCCCGGGAGGCACCCCGTCCTTGGACGGCCTGGAATGGGTGATCTCTGTACAGAGACCTGTAATTCCGAACCCTAAAAAAATCAGGAAAGTAAGCAAAAGAAACTGCAGAACCCCGTAATTTTCGTGCACGAAGACCTGAACGACGACTCGAGGTGGTTGAGTAAGTATTGCAGTGTTGCAAGGAAATGCGTTCGGTCGGGGCTGGGAATCCTGGAGTGTGAGTGACTGAGAGGTCTCTGCGAGAGACCAAGCGAGTGTGGAGCCTTTAGTAGTGCAGTTCCCATAGCCCGCGAGGGCGTGGGGTCACGGAATAAGGGGAGCAAGTGTGAGAGTGAAAGGAGAGCACTCCAGAAGATGGGACAGAAGAAGAGCAAGCCTT
>NW_011157425.1:0-369 GCF_000146605.3 Meleagris gallopavo | reverse complement strand
GAAAATGTCATGTTTGGGGATAAAATAGGTATTTCTGGTGAAAAACGTAGAGTCTTCGTTGATAAACTGGAATTTCTGGGGCAGAATATCATATTTTGGGAGAAAGCTACTATTTCTCGGAGAAAACGTCATATTTCTGGTTGAGGAACGGTATTGATGGGAGAAAACGTCCTATTTCTGGTTGAAAAATGGTATTTGTGGGAGGAAACTGCAGTTCCTGGCAGAAAATGGCATATTTTTGGGAGAAAGCGGCTAGTTGCGGTATAAAATGTCGTATATTTGCGATAAAACTGGCATTTCTTGGAGAAAATATCATATTTTTGGGGAAAAATCTACTATTTCTTGGAAAAGGTGTCATATTTAAGGGAA
>NW_011157424.1:0-634 GCF_000146605.3 Meleagris gallopavo | reverse complement strand
CTTTGGGTGACAAAATCCAGGCAGGATAGGGACAATGCTCCTGCATGTTTGTTACGCCAGATCTGATTCTGTTGCTACTATGACTTTCACGGCCATCTAGATGCCCGTAGCCAGGAAAGAAAGCTTTGAGGGCAGCTTTTCAGTGACACCAGTAGAGACGCAAGGATTCTCTCTCTCCTGAAAAGCAGGAGAGCTCATCTGCAGCTCACTCTGCAGGCTCAAGTCAGGGAACAAAGAGCAATCAGAGCTTCATACTCTACCTCCATCTGTGCCACGTCAGGCTCACGGCTGATCTCGCTGCACGCGACGCCCATCCCCAGCAGGCACAACAAGCTGGAACTGAAAAGAAACACACTTGTATTTTCTCTGCTCACACACCACAGTGTTGAGAGACTTCTGGAAAACTTCCCCTTGTCTACCCTCTGGCATAGGTAGGTGTTCTAGAAACAACCACTTTGTCAGTCAAGTCAAACGTGGCAGCCCATTAGGCAGCATTTTACCAAGTGCTATCCCTCTGCTAGCAGATGGGGACTCTGGCACAAAGCAGCAGGTGCATTTGCCCAGGGCACTGTGACAGCGCAGTAGCAGGGCAGTGAGAGGAATCATTGCTGGAGGTGGATCTGCTCCCCGGCCC
>NW_011157423.1:0-425 GCF_000146605.3 Meleagris gallopavo | reverse complement strand
CAGAAGTCGTAGTCCTGGCAGGTAAGGGTGCGAATCCAGCTTCCAAACCCTGCTTTTTAGCAACATAGAATTCATGCTGACATTGGGCTTTTATCTGCTCTAGCATTCCAGCCCATACCTAACAGCTTCAGTTCACCCCTGATCAAGAACCACTTTCATAATTCAGCTTGTGAAAGTTTGACACCAACCCTTGTTTATCCTTCTATAGGTGAATCGAGCCCTTGTCAACCCAGAAGAGTCAGAGCAAGTAGCGATGATGGGCGGTGTGCTTCCATCAATGCACAGCTCTTAGGAAGCACGAATCGCTGCGCTTCAGATGACAGCCTTGCGCATAACAACAGTGACGGACACAAGGCGCTCATCCAAGTTCAAGCCCTCATTTCCCCCAGCTCTGCTGAAGATGCTGACCTGAGCCTGCCAGCCAC
>NW_011157422.1:0-680 GCF_000146605.3 Meleagris gallopavo | reverse complement strand
TTTTAGCAGGGAACCCTGAGCGTACTTAAGGGCTGGTAGGTATTTGGAGCTGGAAGCTGCTTCCTTCACTTGAGAGTGTGGGGGAGTATTGGTCCTTGGAATGGGGTAAGTGGTTTCTTTTTTTCTTTCAGGGCTGTGATGTTCTCTTTTTGGGGGATCCCAAGTGCGCTGAAGGGCTGCTAGGTGTAAGAGCAGCATCTGAATCTGGAGACTGCTTCCTTTGGGGTGTGGGGTGAGCCCTTAGAATGGGGTGAGTGATTCCTGCTTTCTTTCAGAGCTGTGAGCTCTGCTTTTCTGGAGGATCTGAAGCTGGATGGCTGTAATTAATAGGGCTATGTGCTAATTGCATCCATGCGGTGTTTTTTAAGGGCATTGTGTGCATCCTCGTTGTGTTTTAAATTATGATCTGCATCTCTTCTGATTTCATTTTTGCTAGCCTGATGGAGTTGAAGGATTGCCTGGGCTCCGTCCAGTCAGTGGTGTGAGATGTGTCCAGCAGGTAATGAACATCACGCACCCCATGTTGGTGCGCTGCTTGTATGCAGGTAGGTTTGCGATGTGATCCGACTCCCCCATCGCTGACCATCCACAGCTAGATCAAGTTGCTCAGAGTCTGAGCCAGGCTCACCTTGAAAGGCAACCTGTGCCACTGCATCAGCACCCTCACTGTACAAGACATT
>NW_011157421.1:0-513 GCF_000146605.3 Meleagris gallopavo | reverse complement strand
CTATTGGGTTTTTTTCCAGGGTTGTTTTATTTTCCCTTTTGTTTCTATTCTTGGAACTGCTTTTTCCTTTCCTGAGCGTATTCCCCTCTGTTTGTGAGGATTTCAAGTGATTTTGCTTTGCTCTCCTTTGGCTTTTTTTTACGTACTCGTTCTTTTCTTTTGCTGGTTTTTCCTGGCTTTGGTTTGCTCTTTGGTTATTGTTGGTATTGGGGCCTTGCACTGCTGTTAAATTTGGTTCTTTCTTTCCATTGTTAAGCACTGGTGAGCTTTGTTCTCTCTTTACTTTGCTAGGATTCTTTGCTTTGCCATGCTAGTGTATTGAATTCATTGGCTTTCCTCTTGTATTTCTCATCCTCGCTTGGCTTTGCTTCGTTTTCATTCCTTGTTTTGTTTTGTCTTTTTTTTTATTTTATTTTTTTCTGTAGTGAGGTCTTTTTTGTTGCTTTGCATTGTCTTTGTTTCCTATTTGTGTATTCTTTGTCTTTCCAGCTGCTTTCTTTGTGTGATCTTGTT
>NW_011157420.1:0-359 GCF_000146605.3 Meleagris gallopavo | reverse complement strand
CCCCCCTTGACACTTGTGCCCTTTTACACTGGGTCACTGTTGTGGTCATCCATGTGCCTTGCACAGAGATAAGCTCAAAAGGAGGATGGATGGTTAGAAAGCCGACGTGCCTTCATTGCAGCACTGGGTGGCAGGGGGGATCACTGCTCCTAGCATGCACACAGAAGAGCTGGAGCACACAGGTTCTAGACAAGCAACTTGTGAACATTCCAATCTCAGGAAGCGCGCGCCTGTTCCAATAACTGCTGTACAGATTAAAACTGATTACAGATGAGCTCTTTGGAGATGGGGTTCTTGCCAAGCTTTGTCTCTAGATTTTGCATGTTTTGTCTCTAGGTTGTGCTTCTCTGAGGCTGAGA
>NW_011157419.1:0-601 GCF_000146605.3 Meleagris gallopavo | reverse complement strand
GCGGGGGACCGCAGCGAGGCCGAGCCCGCGTCCAGATCGCTCTGCGGGGTCTCTGTGTCCTCAGGCAGATAACGGGAGGATGCGGGAGCTGAGGGGCGATGGGAGGGAGGGGGAGCGGTCCTGCCGTGCCGCCGGCAGCCTGGGGACCACGTGCTGTGGGTGCCGGCACAAAACTCCTCCATCCGTCACCACGGAAGCAAAATGGTGATTCTGACATTATCTTTTGCTGGCGAGGATAACCAAGTCTTTGAAAAGTACAGCACCTCCCCGAGGGTGACGAAGTGCGCCTTTCTGACCTGAGCCCAGCAGACATCGCAGTCCCCAGCCTGGATTGTGACCCGGTGTCTTTCCAGTGCAGCCCACCCCAAGCGCAGCCCGAGTGCCCGGACAGCAGCACCTCCATGAGGAGCAGGTCGGCATCGCTGAGGAGCAGCCGAGCCTCTTGGAGGAGGACTTAGAATCAGGCAGCCGGTCCCAGGCAGCGGGCAGCACACACAGCTGTGATGCAGTCACAGTTCTCTCCGAATTCTGTGCTTGATTAAATCCAAACCTCTATGCCATGATGAGCAAAGCTTGCTATCAACCAGACAAGGTCAAAATA
>NW_011157418.1:0-581 GCF_000146605.3 Meleagris gallopavo | reverse complement strand
ATTTTTTTTAATTTATTTAATTATTTTATTATTTTTTGTTTTTTATTTTTTATTTTTATTTTTTATTTTTTATTTTTTTATTTTTTTATTTTTTATTTTTTATTTTCATTTCTTTATTATTTTTATTTACGCGTCCACGTATTTGTCTATTTATTTATTTATTCGTTTGTATTTCTAAAATTCTTATTATTTCTTTATTTCTTCCTGCATTTTAATCGTTTTTATTTTTATTTTTAACTTTTCGTTATTTTATTTATTTTCATTTATTTCTTTATCATTTCGTTTATGCGTCCACGTGTTTGTCTGTTTGTTTATAATTCCGTTATTTGTTCATTTCAATTTTTTATTTTATTATTACGTGCCCGCGTAATTTGTCTCTTTGTTTTTAAATGTTGTTTTATTGTTACTTATTGTTGTTATTTATTTATTTATTTGCTTGCTTATTTATCGGCTCGCTCGCTCATTTATTATTCATTCATTCATTCATTCATTCATTCATTCATTCATTCATTCATTCATTCATTCATTCATTCATTCATTCCTCGTGTTTTATTTCTTATCGATTTTTCCCCTTTTTAATT
>NW_011157417.1:0-353 GCF_000146605.3 Meleagris gallopavo | reverse complement strand
TGGTATTTCTTGGAGAAAATGCCATATTTTTCGGGGACTAAACTGGTATTTCTGGCAGAAAACGTTGTAGTTTGTCAGGAGAAAATGGGTATTTCTGGCACCAAATGTCATCTTTCATTGAGAAATGTGGCGTTTCTGGGAGAAAACGTGATATTTCTGGGGAGAATACTGCAGTTTCTGGGAGGAAATGTCATATTTTGGGGGGAAATCGTCCAATTTCTTGGAGAAAATGTCATATTTTTGGCGGGTAAAACTGGTATTTCTGTGAGACAATGTCCTATTTCCGGGCGTAAACTGGGTTTCTGGTAGAAAACGTTGAGATTTGGTGAGAAAACTGGTAATATCTGGCACAA
>NW_011157416.1:0-411 GCF_000146605.3 Meleagris gallopavo | reverse complement strand
TTCTTCCAAGCTCAGGATCGGTGCGTCCCTGTGAACAAGAAATCGGGAAAAGGTGGCAGGAGACCTTTGTGGATGAGCAAGGAGCTCATGCGCAAGCTCAAAGGAAAGAAGAAGGTCCATGAAATGTGGAAAAAGGGTCTGATCACTTGGGAAGAGTATAGGAATGTAGTCAGGGCCTGCAGGGATGCAACGAGGAAGGCTAAAGCCCATCTGGAATTGAATCTGGCTAAAGTGATAAAGGATAATAAAAAAGGCTTCTTCAAGTATGTTAATAGCAAAAGGAAAACTAGGGAGAATGTGGGCCCCTTACTAAGTGAGGGGGGGGTCCTCGTAACGGGGGATGCTGAGAAGGCAGAGATACTGAATGCCTTCTTTACTTCTGTCTTCAGTGAAAAGGCTCCCCTGCAGGAA
>NW_011157415.1:0-560 GCF_000146605.3 Meleagris gallopavo | reverse complement strand
GTGCGGGCCGGTGCTGAAGGGCGAGAAGGGCCCCGTAGTAAAAACGCGAGGAAAGGGCTTCGCAGGGACTAAAGGCTGGGGGGGAGAGGGGAGGAGTTAGAGACAGCTTGTAGGAGCAAGAATGACAGAAAAAATAAAGGGAATGGCAGACTCCGGGTGTGGGATAAGGAGGGCCGAAGGCCGCAAACAGAAGGGTTTGAGAACAGCCCGAGGACGCCTGGCAGCGAGGCGATTCGATGTCCGCAGGACGAGCTGAAACGGGGCTGGGGGGGCTGGCCCCTCCCGCAGGGGTCAGAAGTGAACAGGGAGAAAGACTGCGAGCCTCCGCGGGGAAGATGAGGATTCTGCATCCCACGGCCACCAGGAGGAGACCCTCACCGCTCACCGCTCACTGCGCACGCGCGAGGGGGGGCCGCGTGCTGCTGGGTTCTCGGAACGTAAGGAACGTGGATCCCAATTCCTGGAAACTACTGATCACGTATCAGTTCGGCCTCTCGCTGCAGCACTTCTTCCTGACGCTGTGCGAGTTAGGAGCAGCTCTCCCCCTTGCACCCGGAGTC
>NW_011157414.1:0-709 GCF_000146605.3 Meleagris gallopavo | reverse complement strand
GAAGTATGACGTTTATGTTCCAGGATCTCCTGAAGCCTGGAGGGTGATGATGTCTCTGAAGTCTGGGCTGCTCGCTGAGAGCACGTGGGCCTTAGATACCATAACTGTCCTGCTCCACGATGACAGCAGCGTCGCGTCCTTTGAGCTCAGGCAGGTGGGTGCAGATGCTCAGCACCGAGTGCTCGCTGACCGTGGATTTCCATGTGGTTGGTGTGCCAGCGCGTGGTCTCTCCTCTCTGGTGGGACGTATCGCCTGTAACGCGGAAAGGGAACCGTGGTGGGGAGGCCAAGAGGGGCTTTGCAGTAGAGTGCTGTGAAGGGCTGAAGGCTGCTCGCCTATCCTGGTGCAACAGCTCTGTCTTTTCGCTCGAGTCAGCGTGCAGCGTGGCTTGGGTGCCTCTAGAAGGGGCAGCCCGTCTCCATGATTTGCCGCGTGCCTGCAAGGCTGTTGTAAACTGTTCCACAATACTGTAGAGGCTGCTCTGCTTAGCATTGCCTCTTTCCTGAGCGTTAATCAGAGAGGAGACAAAAACCAAGAGTGTGCATGTTTACACAGCTCCAAGCTGGCTGGATCCTGACATTCAGGGACCCTTGTTTCTGTTCTGAGAGGACAGAAAGCTCTCTCTTGCAGAGAGCTTACTGCCAGAATGAAAAGAGTCCATTACTAAACGGCTCCTCAAGATCTCTGCCCTTCATGCGGTGGTTTTCC
>NW_011157413.1:0-450 GCF_000146605.3 Meleagris gallopavo | reverse complement strand
AGCTGGACATAAGCCAGTAGTGTGTCGACTTGCAGCCCAGAAGGCCAACTAGATCCTGGGCTGCATTCAAAGAGGAGCGACCAGCAGGGAGAGGGAGGTGATTGTCCCCCTCGACTCGGCTCTGGTGCGGCCCCATGTGCAGCACTGCGTCCAGGCCTGGGGCTCCAGCACGGGAATGATGTGGAGCTTTTGGAGCAGGTCCAGAGAAGGGCTACGAAGATGATCAGAAGGCTGGAGCACCTCTCTTAGAAAGAAATGTTGAGGGAACTGGGATTGTTTCTGTGGGAGAAGAGAAAGCTCTGGAGATAGCTCATGACAGCCTTCCAAGACTCGAAGGGAGCGCATAAGCAGGAGGGGGCAACGGCTGTTTAGGAGGGTGGATAGCGATAGGACAAGGGGAAATGGTTTTCAAGTGAGACAGGGGAGGTTTAGGTTGGTTATTAGGAGGCA
>NW_011157412.1:0-442 GCF_000146605.3 Meleagris gallopavo | reverse complement strand
GAAATTGCAGTATTCTCCCCTGAAATATCACGTTTTCTTCCAGAAATAGCAGATTTCTCCATGAAATATGACATTTTGGAACAGAAATACCAGTTCTCTCACAACAAAATCAGCGTTTTCTACCAGAAATACCAGTTTTCTCCCGGAAATATGCCATTTTCCGCCAGGAACTGCAGTTTCCTCCCACAAATACCATGTTTCAACCAGAAACATGGCATTTTCTCCCAGAAATACCAGATTTCCCCCCAGGAATACGACGTCTTCTGCCAGAAATACCAGCTTTCTCTCAGAAATATGACATTTTGAACCAGAAATTCCAGTTTTCTCACCAAAAACTCAGCGTTTCCTACCGGAAATACCAGTTTTCGCCCGGAAATAGGCCATTTTCTCTCAGAAACGGCAGTTTTCTCCCCCAAAATGACGTTTTCTCCCAGGAATTGCA
>NW_011157411.1:0-677 GCF_000146605.3 Meleagris gallopavo | reverse complement strand
GACCTCATATCGCCCTATCTTGACCCATATCAACCCCAATCGACCCCATGTCACCCCATACTGCCCCATAGCAACCCCATATAAAACTCCAGATCGCCCCCTAGCAACCCCATATTGCCCCCTCTGGCCCCACAGTGACCCCATATCACCCCCTCTCACCCCATATTGCCCTCATATTGCCCCCATATTGACCCCATATCGGCGAATACATCAAGGAGAGAGTGTGAGTAAAACCTGGAGAAAAGTCAGAGTAAAGAAGGAGTAAAGTATGGGTAAACCCAGAGTAAAGTGTGAATAAATGTTGAAGTAAGGTGTGAGTACACCTGGAATAGAGTGTGATAGCCAGTTGTGGGAGTAAAACCTGGAGAAAAGTCAGAGGAAAGCATGAGTAATTCTTGCGTAAACCAAGTAAACTGTGAGTATCAACTGTGAGTATCACATGAAGGTGAGAGCACACCTGGAGTATGGTGTGAGTTAGTAAGCGTGGAGTAAAGTGTGAGCAGAACCCAGCGGAAGTTGTGCGCACGTCTGTGCCCGCGACGGGGGGCCTGGGCTTCCCTCCCCCCCGGCCACCAGAATGGGAAGGAGGGAGACGGGGACGGGGGGCTGGGGAGCGTGGGCTCCGAGGAAGGAAGAAAAAGACAAGCGACAACGATCTGCGGACAAACTTGTTTTAC
>NW_011157410.1:0-304 GCF_000146605.3 Meleagris gallopavo | reverse complement strand
TGGCAGAAAAAGGCATATTTTGGGAGAAAGCGGCTATTTTGCGGTATAAAATGTACGTATATTTGCGATAAAACTGGCATTTATTGGAGAAATATCATATTTTTGGGGAAAAATCTACTATTTCTTGGAAAAGGTGTCATATTTAAGGGAAGAAATCTGGTATTTCTAGGAGAAAATGTCATGTTTGGGGATAAAATAGGTATTTCTGGTGAAAAACGTAGAGTCTTCGGTGATAAAACTGGAATTTCTGGGGCAGAATATCATATTTTGGGAGAAAGCTACTATTTCTCGGAGAAAACGTCAT
>NW_011157409.1:0-651 GCF_000146605.3 Meleagris gallopavo | reverse complement strand
TGGACAACAGGGGAGGTCCCTGAAGACTGGAGGATAGCCAATGTCACTCCGGTCTTCAAAAAGGGCAAGAAGGAAGATCCGGGTAATTATAGGCCTGTCAGCCTCACCTCTGTCCCTGGAAAGGTGATGGAACAGCTTGTGCTGGATACCATCTCTAGACAACTGGGAGAAAAGGAGGTTATCTGGAGTAGTCAGCATGGGTTCACCAAGGGGAGGTCGTGCTCAACCAACTTGGTGGCCTTCTATGATGCTGTCACATGCTGGGTGGATGGGGGCAGAGCGGTAGATGTAATCTACCTTGATTTTAGAAAGGCATTTGATACTGTCTCCCACGACATCCTTATAACAAAGCTGAGGAAGTGTGGGATAGATGAGTGGACAGTGAGGTGGGTTGAGAACTGGCTGACTGGCAGAGCGCAGAGGGTCGTCGTTGGTGGTGCAGAGTCTGGCTGGAGACCTGTAACCAGTGGTGTCCCCCAGGGGTCCTGTGCTGGGTCCGGTCTTGTTCAACATCTTCATCAATGACCTTGATGAGGGATAGTGGCCACCCTCAGCAAGTTTGCTGGTGATACGAAGCTGGGAGGATTCGCTGACACGCCTGAAGGCTGTGCTGCCATTCAGCGAGACCTGGACAGGCTGGGAGAGCTGGGC
>NW_011157408.1:0-341 GCF_000146605.3 Meleagris gallopavo | reverse complement strand
CAGAGTAGAAAGGAAAGCAAAGCAAAGCAAGAAAACTAGAAAGCAATGCGAAGCAACGTGAAGCAGAGGTGAAAAGAAAGCACAAAAGAGCAAACCAAAGCAAAGCAGGGAAATAAAAGCAGCCTCAATTTTGGCAGCTCGATCTTCCTGGTGGTTGCTTTGTTGTCCTTCACTGGCCCGACTGCTGGGCACATGAGCATCTCCATGGCACACCTTTACACCTCATTGCAGCCTTTCAGGACCTAAAGGGAGCCACAAACAGGAGGGGAGTCAACTCCTGGAAAGGGCAGATAACAGCAGGACAAGGGAAAATGGTTTGAAGTTGAGGCAGGGAAGATTTA
>NW_011157407.1:0-485 GCF_000146605.3 Meleagris gallopavo | reverse complement strand
GGCCTCCGTCCTGGGCACACTTCCATGTGGAGCTGGACAACGTGGAGGAGACGGCGACGAGCAGGTCCTGTCTGCGCGTGCAGGCTGGAGTGCACCTGCACGAGGGAGCGGCTGCTGGGGGACATGCTCTGCTTTCTGCACCACGATCAGGAGGAGCTGAGAGAAAAACAGGGGCCCAGCTTGCTCGACACCTTCTGCACGGGCTCCTATCTGCAAGTGGAGAAAAGCGCGCTCTGGCTCCAGGACCAGGTGAAAGCAGCCTGGAGGCATCTGCCTCAGTCGCGTGACTGCCGCCTGGAGCTGCTGCCCTCCCACCGCTCATGCAAGATCCGGCTGACCACCCCCTCCAACTGCACCTTCACCATCGAGATGACTCTTGGAGTGCAGCTTGATGAATCGGACACATTCCTGAGCATTGAGTAGGCTCAGGATACGCTGCTAGTGTTCTTCTCTGTTTGTCTCTTTCCAAATATGTCCATTCTCTT
>NW_011157406.1:0-561 GCF_000146605.3 Meleagris gallopavo | reverse complement strand
TACATGACATGTGTTACGTATGGATAAGTCCCAGTATCCAAGCACAGTAGTGACAAAATTCCTCTTACAAATTAACAATAAAAGCAAAAGCGTTACGAATGAGCTACTGGGAATTCCAGCACTGCTTCCACTTATCAAGTATAAAAGAAGGCTTGGGCCAAGTTTTGTGTGTGTGAGTGGTTAGTGCTACCGCGGTTGTGTTTCACCAGACAGAAGGGCAAGCAGGTGTGGCTGACGTCTGTGTGCATTGGTCCTGGCCAGCACAATGGGATGAGAGCTTGGCCCTGAGCACCGTCACAGCCTGAACTCCATGCTACTGAACTCTGGAGTACATCGCATTCTTTGAATGTTGAAGAGAGGTGGAGTACATGTGTTCAGCAAATAAGGGCTCACAGCTCTTTAGCAATGTGCTGAGATTTGTCCCAGCTCTCAACTTCTACACTAATTCTGGACCTTGAGAATTGCAAGGATGTTACTCCACGTGAGTCAACTAACTTACTGTCTTAGTGAAACCTAGTGAGTTAGTTGTGTTCTGTCGGAGATTGAATACGTATGCCATGC
>NW_011157405.1:0-626 GCF_000146605.3 Meleagris gallopavo | reverse complement strand
GAAGTGCAAACCGCCCCATTTCCTATGTGCACACAGACCCGCTCACACATCGGAGAAAAGCAGACGGCTCAAGTGGCCCCGTTCTCGGCAAGCGACAAACACGAGACCGCTGCTGACGGCTGAAAGCGGCGTTCGGGGAGAAACGCGATTCTCGGCCAGCTACGGCAAAGCTCCGGAGCGGTTCAGCGCGAATGCCGCTTTCTACGCGTGAGAAGCGAAGGAGTGCGATTCCGATGCCGACAAGTGCGAATTCAGCGTCCTGCACTACCTGCGAGTGGGGGGTTTTTTCTCCGCAGTCCTGAAAGGATCTCTCCCCAATTTCTGAAACGCTCTCCCTGAGAGCACTACAGCCTGTCGCTCCTCGAACTTGCAAATGCCTTATTAGAGAGGGTTTTCCCTTCACTCTTTCCTGTCTGAATGCAGATGTGTCGCAGTGGAAAACCTCACTAGCATGAAATTGTGGCTCGAAATAAAGGCAGAGACATAGTATTCAGAGGTAGGCGTAGTGGCATTCTGCATGTAGCCAAGGCGAAGTGCAAACCGCTCCTTTCCGATGTGCGCACAGGAGCCCGCTCACTCGTCGGAGAAAAGCAGCCGGCTGAAGTGGCCCGTTCTCGGCAAGCGAG
>NW_011157404.1:0-305 GCF_000146605.3 Meleagris gallopavo | reverse complement strand
AAGATGGGTGGGAAAGGGAAGGGAAAAACGATGGGAAAAAGGCGGGAGCCAAAAGGCGGGAGCAAAAGGATATAGAACTGAGGGAAAAAAATGAGAAAGGGGAGGGAAAAAGGTGGCAAATGGAAGGGGAAGGGGCGGGAAAGGGGTGGGAAAAAGGGAGGAAAAAAGGTGGGTGAAGAGTGGGAAAAAGGCAAGAAAGGGGCTGGAAAAAGGTGGGAATGGGAAGGGAAGAAAGCAGTAAAAAGTCTGGAAAACGAAGGGAAAAAGGATCTAAAATGGAGAGAAAAAAGCGGGAAAAAGCCGGA
>NW_011157403.1:0-613 GCF_000146605.3 Meleagris gallopavo | reverse complement strand
CTTTTTGGGGGATGGCAAGTGCGCTGAAGGGCTGCTAGGTGTAAGAGCAGCATCTGAATCTGGAGACTGCTTCCTTTGGGTGTGGGGTGAGCCCTTAGAATGGGTGAGTGATTCCTGCTTTCTTTCAGAGCTGTGAGCTCTGCTTTTCTGGAGGATCTCAAGCTGGATGGCTGTAATTCATGTGCTAATTGCATCCATGCGGTGGTGTTTCTTAAGGGCATTGTGTGCATCCTTGTTGTGTTTTAAATTATGTTCTGCGTCTCTTCTGATTTCATTTTGCAGCCTGATGGAGTTGAAGGATTGCCTGGGCTCCTCCAGTCAGTGGTGTGAGATGTGTCCAGCAGGTAATGAACATCATGCACCCCATGTTGGTGCGCTGCTTGTATGCAGGTAGGTTTGCGATGTGATCCGACTCCCCCATGCTGACCATCCACAGCTAGATCAAGTTGCTCAGAGTCTGAGCCAGGCTCACCTTGAAAGGGCCAGCACATCCACCATGTCTCTGGCAACCTGTGCCGCTGCCTCAGCACCCTCACTGTACAAGACATTTTCCTTAGATTTCACCTCCATTTTCCCCTGTTCTTTCCTTTAGGTATTGAAAGGCTGTTACCAG
>NW_011157402.1:0-873 GCF_000146605.3 Meleagris gallopavo | reverse complement strand
ATCTCCAAGTCATAGTAATTTTCTCCCCCCAAAATATTATATATTCTGCCACAAATCCCAGTTTTCTCCCCAAAAATACACCATTTTCTGCCAGGAACTGCAGTTTTCTACCCAGAAATATGATATTTTCTACCAGAAATCCCAGTTTTCTCCCAGAAATACGAGAGTTTCTACCACAAATGCCAGTTTTCTGCCCGAAAGTATGACATTTTCTGGCAGGAACTGCAGTTTTCTCCCGGAAATATGACATTTTCTCCCAGAAAAATCCGTTTTCTCCCCAAAAATACGGCAATATCTCCCAGAAACACCCATTTTCTCCAAGAAATATGACATTTTCTCCCAGAAATACCCGTTTTCTCCCCAAAAATACGACATTTTCTCACTGACATAGGTGTTTTCTCCAAAGAAATAAAACATTTCCTCCCCGAAATACCAGTTTTCTCCCAGAAATAGGACATTTTCTCAATGAACTTGCTGTTTTTTCTCAGAAATACCTGTTTTCTCCCAGAAATAGGACATTTTTCAACCAGAAACATGACATTTTCTCCCAGAAATACCAGTCGTCTGCCTAGAAATATGACATTTTCCCCAGAAGTTGCAGGATTCTCCCCTGATATATGACATTTTCTCCTAGAAATAACAGTTTTCTCCAATTATAGATGACGTTTTCTCCCAGACATACAAGCTTTCTCCCAGAAATAGGATATTTTGTGCCAGAAATACCAGTTTTCTCCTGACAAACACAATGTTTTCTACCAGAAATTCCAGTTTAGTCCCCAAAACACGGCATTTTCTCCCAGATATGCCAGTTTTCATCCTCAAAATATGACATTTTCTCCAAGAAATAGGAGTTTTCTCCCCAAAAATATAACA
>NW_011157401.1:0-638 GCF_000146605.3 Meleagris gallopavo | reverse complement strand
AAAAGTGTTATTTCTGGCAGGAAATGTCCTAATTCTGGGAGAAAGCTAGTGTTTCTGGGGGAAATTTTCAAATTTTCTGTCAGGAAAACTGTCATATCGGAGAGGAAATGTCCTATTTGGGGGAGTAAACTGGTATTCCTGCAAGAAAATTCGATATTTTTTGGACAACCCTGGGATTTGTGGGAGAAAATGTCACACTTTGGGTGAGTAAACTGTTATTTCCGGCTCGAAATGTCATATTTTGGGGTGAGGAAACTGTTAATTCTGGCCCCAACTGTCATATTTTTCTGGAGAAAGTGGTATTTCTGGGCGAAAATGTCCCGTTTTTTGGAGAAAGCAGGTAGTCCTGGGAGAAAATGTCGTATTCTGGGGGAGAAAGCAGGCATTTCTGGGAGAAAATGTCATATGCTGTAGTGAGAAAAGTGGTATTTTTGGGAGAAAATGTCATATTTTCGGGAGAAACCTGGCATTTCTGGCAGGAAATGTCATCTTTTCTTGAGAAAAGAGGCATTTCTGGGAGGAAATGCCATACGTGGGGGAGAAATCTGGCATTTCTGGCAGGAAATGTCATCTTTTTCTTGAGAAAAGAGGCATTTCTGGCAGAAAATGTCATGTTTTTCTTGAGAAAAGAGGCATTT